>NW_027477729.1:0-58764 GCF_051020955.1 Megalopta genalis | reverse complement strand
TGCGAAACAAACGAGTTAGCTTCAAATCCATGCGAAACACATGATTTAGATTCAAATCAATGCGATGTAGAAGGTTTAGCTTCAAATCCATGCGATTTACAAGATTTAGCTTCAAATTAATGCGATGTAGAAGGTTCAGCTTCAAATCCATGCGACACATATGATTTAGCTGCAAATACTTGCGATATAAGTGATATAGCTTCAAAAGCAGGAGGAACAAACGAGGTAGCTTCAATTCCACGCGAAACAAATGATTTAGCTTCAAATCAATGCGAAGTAGAAGGCTTAGCTTCAAATCCATGCGAAACAAATGGATAAGCTACAAATGCTTGTGATATAAATTATTAAGCTACAACTGCATGCGAGACAAACGAGTTAGCTTCAAATCCATGCGAAACACATGATTTAGCTTCAAATCAATGCGATGTAGAAGGTTTAGCTTCAAATCCATGCGATACACAAGATTTTGCTTTAAATCATGCGAAGTAGAAGGCTTAGCTTCAAATACATGCGAAACAAATGATTTAGCTACAAATACTTGTGATATACATTATTTAGCTACAACTGCATGCGAAACAAACGAGTTAGCTTCAAAATCCACGAGATACACATGATATAGCTTCAAATACTTGCGATATAAGTGATGTAGATTCAACTGGAGGCGAAACGAACGAGTTAGCTTCAAATCCATGCGAAACACATGATTTAGCTTCAAATTAATGCTATGTAGAAGGTTTAGCTTCAAATCCATGCGATACACAAGATTTAGCTTCAAATCAATTCGATGTAGAAGGTTCAGCTTCAAATCCATGCGACACATATGATTTAGCTTCAAATACTTGCGATATAAGTGATATAGCTTCAAAAGCAGGAGGAACAAACGAGGTAGCTTCAGTTCTATGCTAAACAAATGATTTAGCTTCAAATCAATGCGAAGTAGAAGGCTTAGCTTCAAATCCATGCGAAACAAATGATTTAGCAACAAATACTTGTGATATACATTATTTAGCTACAATTGCATGCGAAACAAACGAGTTAGCTTCAAATACATGCGAAACACGTGATTTAGGTTTAAATCAATGCGATGTAGAAGGTTTAGCTTCAAATCCATGCAAAACACGTGATTTAGCTGCAAATCAATGCGATGTAGGAGGTTTAGCTTAAAATCCATGCGATGTAGAAGGTTTAGCTTCAAATCGAAGCGAAACAAATGATTTAGCTTCAAATGAATGCGAAGTAGAAGGCTTAGCTTCAAATCCATGCAAACAAATGGTTTAGCTACAAATACTTGTGATATACATTATTTAGCTACAACTGCATGCGAAACAAACGAGTTATCTTCAGATCGATGCGAAACACATGATTTAGCTTAAAATCAATGCGATGTAGAATGTTTAGCTTCAAATCCATGCGATACACAAGATTTAGCTTCAAATCAATGCGATGTAGAAAGTTCAGCTTCAAATCCATGCGACGCACATGATTTAGCTTCAAATACTTGCGATATAATTGATATAGCTTCAAAATCTGGAGGAACAAACGAGGTAGCATCAATTCCATGCGAAACAAATGATTTAGCTTCAAATCAATGCGAAGTAGAGGGCTTAGCTTCAAATCCATGCGAAACAAATGGTTTAGCTACAAATACTTGTGATATACATTATTGAGCTACAACTGCATGCGAAACAAACGAATTAGCTTCAAATCCATGCGAATCACATGATTTAGATTCAAATCAATGCGATGTAGAAGGTTTAGCTTCAAATCCATGCGATTTACAAGATTTAGCTTCAAATCAATGCGATGTAGAAGGTTCAGCTTCAAATCCATGCGACACATATGATTTAGCTTCAAATACTTGCGATATAAGTGATATAGCTTCAAAAGCAGGAGGAACAAACGAGGTAGCTTCAATTCCACGCGAAACAAATGATTTAGCTTCAAATCAATGCGATGTAGAAGGTTTAGCTTCAAATCCATGCGAAACAAATGATTTAGCTACAAATACTTGTGATATACATTATTTAGCTGCAACTGCATGCGTAACAAACGAGTTAGCTTCAAAATCCACTCGATACACATGATTTAGCTTCAAATACTTGCGATATAAGTGATGTAGATTCAACTGGAGGCGAAACGAACGAGTTAGCTTCAAATCCATGCGAAACACATGATTTAGCTTGAAATCAATGCGATGTAGAAGGCTTAGCTTCAAATCCATGCAAACCAAATGATTTAGCTACAAATACTTGTGATATACATTATTTAGCTACAACTGCATGCGAAACAAGCGAGTTAGCTTCAAAATCCACGCGATACACATGATATAGCTTCAAATACTTGCGATATAAGTGATGTAGATTCAACTGGAGGCGAAACGAACGAGTTAGCTTCAAATCCATGTGAAACACATGATTTAGCTTCAAATTAATGCGATGTAGAAGGTTTAGCTTCAAATCCACGCGATACACAAGATTTAGCTTCAAATCAATTCGATGTAGAAGGTTCAGCTTCAAATACATGCGAAACAAATGGTTTAGCATACAAATACTTGTGATATACATTATTTAGCTACAACTGCATGCGAAACAAACGAGTTAGCTTCAAATCCATGCGAAACACATGATTTAGTTGCAAATCAATGCGATGTAGAGGGTTTAGCTTCAAATCCATGCGATGCACAAGATTTAGCTTCAAATCAATGCGATGTAGAAAGTTCAGCTTCAAATCCATGCGACGTACATGATTTAGCTTCAAATACTTGCGATATAAGTGATATAGCTTCAAAATCTGGAGGAACAAACGAGGTAGCTTCAATTCCATGCGAAACAAATGATTTAGCTTCAAATCAATGCGAAGTAGAGGGCTTAGCTTCAAATCCATGCGAAACAAATGGTTTAGCTACAAATCAATGCGGAGTAGAAGTCTTAGCTTCAAATCCATGCGAAACAAATGGTTTAGCTACAAATACTTGTGATATACATTATTTAGCTACAACTGCATGCGAAACAAACGAGTTAGCTTCAAATCCATGCGAAACACATGATTTAGATTCAAATCAATGCGATGTAGAAGGTTTAGCTTCAAATCCATGCGATTTACAAGATTTAGCTTCAAATTAATGCGATGTAGAAGGTTCAGCTTCAAATCCATGCGACACATATGATTTAGCTGCAAATACTTGCGATATAAGTGATATAGCTTCAAAAGCAGGAGGAACAAACGAGGTAGCTTCAATTCCTCGCGAAACAAATGATTTAGCTTCAAATCAATGCGAAGTAGAAGGCTTAGCTTCAAATCCATGCGAAACAAATGGATAAGCTACAAATGCTTGTGATATAAATTATTAAGCTACAACTGCATGCGAGACAAACGAGTTAGCTTCAAATCCATGCGAAACACATGATTTAGCTTCAAATCAATGCGATGTAGAAGGTTTAGCTTCAAATCCATGCGATACACAAGATTTTGCTTTAAATCATGCGAAGTAGATGGCTTAGCTTCAAATACATGCGAAACAAATGATTTAGCTACAAATACTTGTGATATACATTATTTAGCTACAACTGCATGCGAAACAAACGAGTTAGCTTCAAAATCCACGAGATACACATGATATAGCTTCAAATACTTGCGATATAAGTGATGTAGATTCAACTGGAGGCGAAACGAACGAGTTAGCTTCAAATCCATGCGAAACACATGATTTAGCTTCAAATTAATGCGATGTAGAAGGTTTAGCTTCAAATCCATGCGATACACAAGATTTAGCTTCAAATCAATTCGATGTAGAAGGTTCAGCTTCAAATCCATGCGACACATATGATTTAGCTTCAAATACTTGCGATATAAGTGATATAGCTTCAAAAGCAGGAGGAACAAACGAGGTAGCTTCAGTTCTATGCTAAACAAATGATTTAGCTTCAAATCAATGCGAAGTAGAAGGCTTAGCTTCAAATCCATGCGAAACAAATGATTTAGCAACAAATACTTGTGATATACATTATTTAGCTACAATTGCATGCGAAACAAACGAGTTAGCTTCAAATACATGCGAAACACGTGATTTAGGTTTAAATCAATGCGATGTAGAAGGTTTAGCTTCAAATCCATGCAAAACACGTGATTTAGCTGCAAATCAATGCGATGTAGGAGGTTTAGCTTAAAATCCATGCGATGTAGAAGGTTTAGCTTCAAATCGAAGCGAAACAAATGATTTAGCTTCAAATGAATGCGAAGTAGAAGGCTTAGCTTCAAATCCATGCAAACAAATGGTTTAGCTACAAATACTTGTGATATACATTATTTAGCTACAACTGCATGCGAAACAAACGAGTTAGCTTCAAATACATGCGAAACACATGATTTAGGTTTAAATCAATGCGATGTAGAAGATTTAGCTTCAAATCCATGCAAAACACGTGATTTGGCTTCCTATTAATGCGAAGTAGAAGGCTTAACTTCAAATCCATGCGAAACACATGATTTAGCTTCAAATCAATGCGATGTAGAAGGTTTAGCATCAAATCCATGCGAAACAAATGGTTTAGCTACAAATACTTGTGATATACATTATTTAGCTACAACTGCATGCGAAACAAACGAGTTAGCTTCAAATCCATGCGAAACACATGATTTAGCTGCAAATCAATGCGATGTAGAAGGTTTAGCTTCAAATCCATGCGATACACAAGATTTAGCTTCAAATCAATTCGATGTAGAAGGTTCAGCTTCAAATCCATGCGACACATATGATTTAGCTTCAAATACTTGCGATATAAGTGATATAGCTTCAAAAGCAGGAGGAACAAACGAGGTAGCTTCAGTTCTATGCGAAATAAATGATTTAGCTTCAAATCAATGCAAAGTAGCAGGCTTAGCTTCAAATCCATGCGAAACAAATGATTTAGCTACAAATACTCGTAATATACACTATTTAGCTACAACTGCATGCGAAACAAACGAGTTAGCTTCAAATCCATGCGAAACACATGATTTAGCTTAAAATAAATGGGATGTAGAAGGTTTAGCTTCAAATCCATGCGAAACAAATGATTGAGCTTCAAACACTTGGGATATAGGTGGCATAGCTCCAACTGTATGCGAAACAAACGAGTTACCGTCAAATCCACGCAAAACACATGAATTGGTTCAAATGAATGCGATGTAGAAGGTTTATCTTCAAATCCAAGCGAAACACATGATTTAGCTTCAAATAGTTGCGATATCAGTGATATAGATTCAAATACAGGCGAAACGAACGAGTTAGCTTCAAATCCATGCGAAACACATGAGTCATTTGCCAATCAATGCGATGTAGAAGGTTCAGATTCAAATCCATGCAAAACTCGTGATTTAGCTTCCAATTAATGCGAAGTAGAAGGCTTAGCTTCAAATGCATGCGAAACAAATGGTTTAGCTTCAAATACTTTTGATATACGTTATTTAGATTTAACTGTATGCGCAACGAACGAGTTAACTTCAAATCCATGCGAAACACATGATTTAGCAGCAAATCAATGCGATGTAGAAGGTTTAGCTCCAAATCCATGCGAAACAAATGACTTAGCTTCAAACACTTGGGGTATATGTGATATAGCTTCAAATACAGACTAATCAAACGAGTTAGCTTCAAAATCCACGCGATACACATGATTTAGCTTCAAAAACTTGCGATATAAGTGACGTAGATTCAACTGCAGGCCAAACGAACGAGTTAGCTTCAAATCCATGCGAAACACATGATTTAGCTTCAACTCAATGCGATGTAGAAGGTTTAGCTTCAAATCCATACGAAACAAATGATTGAGCTTCAAACACTTGGGATAAATGTGATATAGCTTCAACTGCATGCGAAACAATCGAGTTACCTACAGATCCACGCGAAACACATGAATTGGTTCAAATGAATGCGATGTAGAAGGTTTAGCTTCAAATTCAAGCGAAACACATGATTTAGCTTCAAATACTTGCGATATAAGTGGTATAGATTCAAATACAGGCGAAACGAACGAGTTAGCTTCAAAGCCATGCGAAACACATGATTCATTTGCAAATCAATGCGATGTAGAAGGTTCAGCTTCAAATCCATGCAAAACACGTGATTTAGCTTCCAATTAATGCGAAGGAGAAGGCTTAGCTTCAAATCCATGCGAAACAAATGGTTTAGCTTCAAATACTTGTGATATACGTTATTTAGATTTAACTGTATGCGCAACGAACGAGTTAGCTTCAAATCCACGCGAAACACATGAGTTAGCTTCAAATCAATGCGATGTAGAAGGTTTAGCTTCAAATCCATGCGAAACAAATGATTGAGCTTCTAACACTTGGGATAAAGGTGATATAGCTTCAACTGCATGCGAAACAAACGAGTTACCTTCAAATCCACGCGAAACACATGATTTAGCTTCAAATCAATGCGATGTAGAAGGTTTAGCTTCAAATTCAAGCGAAACACATGATTTAGCTTCAAATACTTGCGATATAAGTGGTATAGATTCAAATACAGGCGAAACGAACGAGTTAGCTTCAAAGCCATGCGAAACACATGATTCATTTGCAAATCAATGCGATGTAGAAGGTTCAGCTTCAAATCCATGCAAAACACGTGATTTAGCTTCCAATTAATGCGAAGGAGAAGGCTTAGCTTCAAATCCATGCGAAACAAATGGTTTAGCTTCAAATACTTGTGATATACGTTATTTAGATTTAACTGTATGCGCAACGAACGAGTTAGCTCAAATCCACGCGTAACACATGAGTTAGCTTCAAATCAATGCGATGTAGAAGGTTTAGCTTCAAATCCATGCGAAACAAATGATTGAGCTTCTAACACTTGGGATAAAGGTGATATAGCTTCAACTGCATGCGAAACAAACGAGTTACCTTCAAATCCACGCGAAACACATGATTTAACTTCAAATCAATGCGATGTAGAAGGTTTAGCTTCAAATCCATGCGATACACAAGATTTAGCTTCAAATCAATTCGATGAAGAAGGTTCAGCTTCAAATCCATGCGACACATATGATTTAGCTTCAAATACTTGCGATATAAGTGATATAGCTTCAAAAGCAGGAGGAACAAACGAGGTAGCTTCAGTTCTATGCGAAACAAATGATTTAGCTTCAAATCTATGCGAAGTAGCAGGCTTAGCTTCAAATCCATGCGAAACAAATGATTTAGCTACAAATACTCGTGATATACACTATTAGCTACAACTGCAAGCGAATCAAACGAGTTAGATTCAGATCCATGCGAAACACATGATTTAGTTGCAAATCAATGCGATGTAGAGGGTTTAGCTTCAAATCCATGCGAAACAAATGATTGAGTTTCTAACACTTGGGATAAAGGTGTTATAGCTTCAACTGCATGCGAAACAAACGAGTTACCTTCAAATCCACGCGAAACACATGAGTTAGCTTCCAATTAATGCGAAGGAGAAGGCTTAGCTTCAAATCCATGCGAAACAAATGGTTTAGCTTCAAATACTTGTGATATACGTTATTTAGATTTAACTGTATGCGCAACGAACGAGTTAGCTTCAAATCCATGCGAAACACATGATTTAGCAGCAAATCAATGCGATGTAGAAGGTTTAGCTCCAAATCCATGCGAAACAAATGACTTAGCTTCAAACACTTGGGGTATATGTGATATAGCTTCAAATACAGACTAATCAAACGAGTTAGCTTCAAAATCCACGCGATACACATGATTTAGCTTCAAATACTTGCGGTATAAGTGATGTAGATTCAACTGGAGGCGAAACGAACGAGTTAGCTTCAAATCCATGCGAAACACATGATTTAGCTTCAAATACTTGCGATATAAGTGATATATCTTCAAAAGCAGGAGGAACAAACGAGGTAGCTTCAGTTCTATGCGAAACAAATGATTTAGCTTCAAATGAATGCGAAGTAGAAGGCTTAGCTTCAAATCCATGCAAAACGAATGATTTAGCATCAAATGCTTGCGAATATAAGTGATATAGCTTCAAATGCAGGCGAAACAAACGAGTTAGCTTCAGATCCATGCGAAACACATGATTTAGTTGCAAATCAATGCGATGTAGAGGGTTTAGCTTCAAATCCATGCGAAACAAATGATTTTGCTTCACACACTTGGGATATAGGTGATATAGCTTCAACTGCATGCGAAACAAATGAGATACATTCAAATCCAAGCGAAACACATAATTTAGCTTCAAATCAATGCCATGTAGAAGGTTTAGCTTCAAATCCAATCGAAACAAATGATTTAGCTTCTAATACTTGCGATATAAGTGATATAGTTTCAAATGCAGGTGAAACGAACGAGTTAGCATCAAATCGATGAGAAACACATGATTCAGCTGCAAATCAATGCGATGTAGAAGGCTTAGATTCAAATCCATGCAAAACACGTGATTTAGGATCCAATCAATGCGAAGTAGAAGGCTTAGCTTCAAATCCATGCGAAACAAATGCTTTAGCTTCAAATACTTGCGATATAAATGATACAGCGTCAAATACAGGAGAAACAAACGAGTTAGCTTCAAATCCATGCAAAACACACGATTTAGCTTCAATTCAATGCCAAGTAGAAGGTTTAGATTCAAATCCATGCGAAACAAATGGTTTAGCTTCAAATACTTGCGATATGAATGATACAGCCTCAAATACAGGAGAAACAAACGAGTTAGCTTCAAATCCATGCAAAACACACGATTTAGCTTCAATTCAATGCCAAGTAGAAGGCTTAGCTTCAAATCCATGCGAAACAAATGGTTTAGCTTCAAATACTTGCGATATAAATGATACAGCTTCAAATACAGGAGAAACAAACGGGTTAGCTTCAAATCCATGCAAAACACACGATTTAGCTTCAATTCAATGCCAAGTAGAAGGCTTAGCTTCAAATCCATGCGAATCAATTGTTTAGCTGCAAATACTTGTGATATACAAGATTTAGTTTCAACTGCATGCGAAACAAACGAGTTAGCTTCAAAGCGATGCGAAACACAATATTTAGCGTCAAATCAATGCAAAGTAGAATGCAGAGCTTCAAATCCATGCGAATCTAATGGTTCGGCTTCAAATACTCGTGAAATGCATGATTTAGCTTCAACTGCATGCGAAACAACGAGTTACCATCAAATCCACGCGAAACACATAATTTAGCTTCAAATCAATGCGAAGTAGCAGGTTTAGCTTCAAATCCATGCGAAACAAATGATTGAGCATCCTACACTTGAGATATAGGTGATATAGCTTCAACTGCATGCGAAACAAATGAGTTACATTCAAATCCAAGCGAAAAACATGATTTAGCTTCAAATATTTGCAATATAAGTGATATAGTTTCAAATGCAGGACAAACGAACGAGTTAGCTTCAAATCCATGCGAAACACATGATTCAGCTGCAAATCAATGCGAAGTAGAAGCCTTAGCTTCAAATCCATGCGAAACAAATGCTTTAGCTTCAAATACTTGCGATATAAATGATATAGCTTTAAATACAGGAGAAACAAACGAGTTAGCTTCAAATCCATGCAAAACACACGATTTAGCTTCAATTCAATGCCAAGTAGAAGGCTTAGCATCAAATCGATGCGAATCTAATGTTTCGGATTCAAATACTTGTGAAATGCATGATTTAGCTTCAACTACATGCGAAACAACGAGTTACCTTCAAATCCACGCGAAACACATAATTTAGCTTCAAATCAATGCGAAGTAACAGGTTTAACTTCAATCCATGCGAAACAAATGATTGAGCTTCAAATACTTGCGATATAATTGATATAGTTTCAAATGCAGGCGAAACGAACGAGTTAGCTGCAAATCGATGCGAAACACATGATTTAACTTCAAATCAATGCGAAGTAGCAGGTTTAACTTCAAATCCATGGCAAACACATGATTTAGCTTCAAATCAATGTGATGTAGAAGGCTTAGATTCAAATCCATGCAAAACACATGATTTAGGATCCAATCAATGCGAAGTAGAAGGCTTTGCTTCAAATCCATGCAAAACAGATGGTTTAGCTTCAAATACTGCGATATAAATGATACAGCTTCAAATACAGGAGAAACAAACGAGTTAGCTTGAAATCCATGCAAAACACACGATTTAGCTTCAATTCAATGCCAAGTAGAAGCCTTAGGTTCAAATCCATGCGAAACAAATGGTTTAGCTTCAAATACTTGCGATATAAATGATACAGCTTCAAATACAGGAGAAACAAGCGAGTTAGCTTCAAATCCATGCAAAATACACGATTTAGCTACAATTTCAATGCCAAGTAGAAGGCTTAGCTTCAAATCCATGCGAATCACATTATTTTGGTGCAAATCAGTGCGAAGTAGATGGCTCAGGTTCAAAGCCATGCGATTCAAATCGTTCATCTCCAAATACTTGTGAAAAGACATGATTTATCTTCAACTGCATGCGAAACAAACGAGTTACCTTCAAATCCTCGCGAAACACATGATTTAGCTTCAAATCAATGTGATGTAGAAGGCTTAGCATCAAATCATGCAAAACACGTGATTTAGGATCCAATCAATGCGAAGTAGAAGGCTTAGCTTCAAACCATGCCAAACACATGATTTAGCTTCAATTCAATGCCAAGTAGAAGGCTTAGCTTCAAATCCATGCGAAACAAATGGTTTAGCTTCAAATACTTGCGATATAAGTGATATAGTTTCAAATGCAGGCGAACGAACGAGTTAGCTGCAAATCGATGCGAAACACATGATTCAGCTGCAAATCAATGCGATGTAGAAAGTTTAGCATCAAATCCATGCCAAACACATGATTTAGCTTCAAATCCATGGGATGTAGAAGGTTTAGCTTCAAATCCATGCGAATCACATTATATAGGTACAAAATCAGTGCGAAATAGAAGGCTCAGGTTCAAAGCCATGCGATTCAAATGGTTTATCTTCAAATACTTGTGAAAGACATGATTTAGCTTCAACTGCATTCGAACAAACGAGTTAGCTCCAAATCCACGCGAAACACATGATTTAACTTCAAATCAGTGCGAAGTAAAAGGCTTAGCTTCAAATCCATGCGAAACAAATGGTTTAGCTTCAAATACTTGCGATATAAATGATACAGCGTCAAATACAGGAGAAACAAACGTGTTAGCTTCAAATCCATGCAAAACACACGATATAGCTTCAATTCAATGCCAAGTAGAAGGCTTTGCTTCAAATCCATGCAAAACAAATGGTTTAGCTTCAAATACTTGCGATATAAATGATACAGCTTCAATACAGGAGAAACAAACGAGTTAGCTTCAAATCCACGCGATACACATGATTTAGCTCCAAATACTTGCGATATAAGTGATGTAGATTCAACTGCAGGCGAAACGAACGAGTTAGCATCAAATCCATGCGAAACACATGATTTAGCTTCAAATCAATGCGATGTAGTAGGTTCAGCTTCAAATCCATGCGACACATATGATTTAGCTTCAAACACTTGGGATAAAGGTGATATAGCTTCAACTGCATGCAAAACAAACGAGTTACCTTCAAATCCAGGCGAAACACATGATTTAGTTTCAAATGAATGCGATGTAGAAGGTTTAGCTTCAAATCCATGCGAAACAAATGATTTAGCTTCAAACACTTTGGGTATAATTGATATAGCTTCAAATGCAGACTAATCAAACGAATTAGCTTCAAAATCCACGCGATACACATGATTTAGCTTCAATTACTCGTGATATAAGTGATGTAGATTCAACTGCAGGCGAAACGAACGAGTTAGCTTCAAATCCATGCGAAAGACATGATTCAGCATCAAATCAGTGTGAAGTAGAAGGCTTTAGCATCAAATCCCATGCGAATCAAATGGTTTAGATTCAAATACTTGTGATATACATGATTTAGCTTCAACTGCATGCGACACAAACGAGTTAGCTTCAAATCCATGCGAAACACATGATTCAGATGCAAATCAATGCGATGTAGAAGGTTTAGCTTCAAATCCATGCCAAGCACATGATTTAGCTTCAAATCCATGGGATGTAGAAGGTTTAGCTTCAAATCCATGAGAAACACACGATTTAGCTTCAATTCAATGCCAAGTAGAAGGCTTAGCTTCAAATCATGCGAATCAATTGTTTAGCTGCAAATACTTGTGATATACAAGATTTAGTTTCAACTGCATGCGAAACAAACGAGTTAGCTTCAAAGCGATGCGAAACACAATATTTAGCGTCAAATCAATGCAAAGTAGAATGCAGAGCTTCAAATCCATGCGAATCTAATGGTTCGGCTTCAAATACTCGTGAAATGCATGATTTAGCTTCAACTGCATGCGAAACAACGAGTTACCATCAAATCCACGCGAAACACATAACTTAGCTTCAAATCAATGCGAAGTAGCAGGTTTAGCTTCAAATCCATGCGAAACAAATGATTGAGCTTCCTACACTTGAGATATAGGTGATATAGCTTCAACTGCATGCGAAACAAATGAGTTACATTCAAATCCAAGCGAAAAACATGATTTAGCTTCAAATATTTGCAATATAAGTGATATAGTTTCAAATGCAGGACAAACGAACGAGTTAGCTTCAAATCCATGCGAAACACATGATTCAGCTGCAATCAATGCGATGTAGAAGGCTTAGATTCAAATCCATGCAAAACACGTGATTTAGGATCCAATCAATGCGAAGTAGAAGCCTTAGCTTCAAATCCATGCGAAACAAATGCTTTAGCTTCAAATACTTGCGATATAAATGATATAGCTTTAAATACAGGAGAAACAAACGAGTTAGCTTCAAATCCATGCAAAACACACGATTTAGCTTCAATTCAATGCCAAGTAGAAGGCATAGCATCAAATCGATGCGAATCTAATGTTTCGGATTCAAATACTTGTGAAATGCATGATTTAGCTTCAACTACATGCGAAACAACGAGTTACATTCAAATCCACGCGAAACACATAATTTAGCTTCAAATCAATGCGAAGTAACAGGTTTAACTTCAAATCCATGCGAAACAAATGATTGAGCTTCAAATACTTGCGATATAATTGATATAGTTTCAAATGCAGGCGAAACGAACGAGTTAGCTGCAAATCGATGCGAAACACATGATTTAACTTCAAATCAATGCGAAGTAGCAGGTTTAACTTCAAATCCATGGCAAACACATGATTTAGCTTCAAATCAATGTGATGTAGAAGGCTTAGATTCAAATCCATGCAAAACACATGATTTAGGATCCAATCAATGCGAAGTAGAAGGCTTTGCTTCAAATCCATGCCAAACACATGATTTAGCTTCAATTCAATGCCAAGTAGAAGGCTTAGCTTCAAATCCATGCGAAACAAATGGTTTAGCTTCAAATACTTGCGATATAAGTGATATAGTTTCAAATGCAGGCGAAACGAACGAGTTAGCTGCAAATCGATGCGAAACACATGATTCAGCTGCAAATCAATGCGATGTAGAAAGTTTAGCATCAAATCCATGCCAAACACATGATTTAGCTTCAAATCCATGGGATGTAGAAGGTTTAGCTTCAAATCCATGCGAATCACATTATTTAGGTACAATCAGTGCGAAATAGAAGGCTCAGGTTCAAAGCCATGCGATTCAAATGGTTTATCTTCAAATACTTGTGAAAGACATGATTTAGCTTCAACTGCATTCGAAACAAACGAGTTAGCTCCAAATCCACGCGAAACACATGATTTAACTTCAAATCAGTGCGAAGTAAAAGGCTTAGCTTCAAATCCATGCGAAACAAATGGTTTAGCTTCAAATACTTGCGATATAAATGATACAGCGTCAAATACAGGAGAAACAAACGTGTTAGCTTCAAATCCATGCAAAACACACGATATAGCTTCAATTCAATGCCAAGTAGAAGGCTTTGCTTCAAATCCATGCAAAACAAATGGTTTAGCTTCAAATACTTGCGATATAAATGATACAGCTTCAAATACAGGAGAAACAAACGAGTTAGCTTCAAATCCACGCGATACACATGATTTAGCTCCAAATACTTGCGATATAAGTGATGTAGATTCAACTGCAGGCGAAACGAACGAGTTAGCATCAAATCCATGCGAAACACATGATTTAGCTTCAAATCAATGCGATGTAGTAGGTTCAGCTTCAAATCCATGCGACACATATGATTTAGCTTCAAACACTTGGGATAAAGGTGATATAGCTTCAACTGCATGCAAAACAAACGAGTTACCTTCAAATCCAGGCGAAACACATGATTTAGTTTCAAATGAATGCGATGTAGAAGGTTTAGCTTCAAATCCATGCGAAACAAATGATTTAGCTTCAAACACTTTGGGTATAATTGATATAGCTTCAAATGCAGACTAATCAAACGAATTAGCTTCAAAATCCACGCGATACACATGATTTAGCTTCAATTACTCGTGATATAAGTGATGTAGATTCAACTGCAGGCGAAACGAACGAGTTAGCTTCAAATCCATGCGAAAGACATGATTCAGCATCAAATCAGTGTGAAGTAGAAGGCTTAGCATCAAATCCCATGCGAATCAAATGGTTTAGATTCAAATACTTGTGATATACATGATTTAGCTTCAACTGCATGCGACACAAACGAGTTAGCTTCAAATCCATGCGAAACACATGATTCAGATGCAAATCAATGCGATGTAGAAGGTTTAGCTTCAAATCCATGCCAAGCACATGATTTAGCTTCAAATCCATGGGATGTAGAAGGTTTAGCTTCAAATCCATGAGAAACACACGATTTAGCTTCAATTCAATGCCAAGTAGAAGGCTTAGCTTCAAATCCATGCGAATCAATTGTTTAGCTGCAAATACTTGTGATATACAAGATTTAGTTTCAACTGCATGCGAAACAAACGAGTTAGCTTCAAAGCGATGCGAAACACAATATTTAGCGTCAAATCAATGCAAAGTAGAATGCAGAGCTTCAAATCCATGCGAATCTAATGGTTCGGCTTCAAATACTCGTGAAATGCATGATTTAGCTTCAACTGCATGCGAAACAACGAGTTACCATCAAATCCACGCGAAACACATAACTTAGCTTCAAATCAATGCGAAGTAGCAGGTTTAGCTTCAAATCCATGCGAAACAAATGATTGAGCTTCCTACACTTGAGATATAGGTGATATAGCTTCAACTGCATGCGAAACAAATGAGTTACATTCAAATCCAAGCGAAAAACATGATTTAGCTTCAAATATTTGCAATATAAGTGATATAGTTTCAAATGCAGGACAAACGAACGAGTTAGCTTCAAATCCATGCGAAACACATGATTCAGCTGCAAATCAATGCGATGTAGAAGGCTTAGATTCAAATCCATGCAAAACACGTGATTTAGGATCCAATCAATGCGAAGTAGAAGCCTTAGCTTCAAATCCATGCGAAACAAATGCTTTAGCTTCAAATACTTGCGATATAAATGATATAGCTTTAAATACAGGAGAAACAAACGAGTTAGCTTCAAATCCATGCAAAACACACGATTTAGCTTCAATTCAATGCCAAGTAGAAGGCATAGCATCAAATCGATGCGAATCTAATGTTTCGGATTCAAATACTTGTGAAATGCATGATTTAGCTTCAACTACATGCGAAACAACGAGTTACATTCAAATCCACGCGAAACACATAATTTAGCTTCAAATCAATGCGAAGTAACAGGTTTAACTTCAAATCCATGCGAAACAAATGATTGAGCTTCAAATACTTGCGATATAATTGATATAGTTTCAAATGCAGGCGAAACGAACGAGTTAGCTGCAAATCGATGCGAAACACATGATTTAACTTCAAATCAATGCGAAGTAGCAGGTTTAACTTCAAATCCATGGCAAACACATGATTTACGTTCAAATCAATGTGATGTAGAAGGCTTAGATTCAAATCCATGCAAAACACATGATTTAGGATCCAATCAATGCGAAGTAGAAGGCTTTGCTTCAAATCCATGCAAAACAGATGGTTTAGCTTCAATACTTGCGATATAAATGATACAGCTTCAAATACAGAGAAACAAACGAGTAAGCTTGAAATCCATGCAAAACGCACGATTTAGCTTCAATTCAATGCCAAGTAGAAGCCTTAGGTTCAAATCCATGCGAAACAAATGGTTTAGCTTCAAATACTTGCGATATAAATGATACAGCGTCAAATACAGGAGAAACAAACGTGTTAGCTTCAAATCCATGCAAAACACACGATTTAGCTTCAATTCAATGCCAAGTAGAAGGCTTTGCTTCAAATCCATGCAAAACAAATGGTTTAGCTTCAAATACTTGCGATATAAATGATACAGCTTCAAATACAGGAGAAACAAACGAGTTAGCTTCAAATCCATGCAAAACACACGATATAGCTTCAATTCAATGCCAAGTAGAAGGCTTTGCTTCAAATCCATGCGAAACAAATGGTTTAGCTTCAAATACTTGCGATATAAATGATACAGCTTCAAATACAGGAGAAACAAACGAGTTAGCTTCTAATCCACGCGATACACATGATTTAGCTCCAAATACTTGCGATATAAGTGATGTAGATTCAACTGCAGGCGAAACGAACGAGTTAGCATCAAATCCATGCGAAACACATGATTTAGCTTCAAATCAATGCGATGTAGTAGGTTCAGCTTCAAATCCATGCGACACATATGATTTAGCTTCAAACACTTGGGATAAAGGTGATATAGCTTCAACTGCATGCAAAACAAACGAGTTACCTTCAAATCCAGGCGAAACACATGATTTAGTTTCAAATGAATGCGATGTAGAAGGTTTAGCTTCAAATCCATGCGAAACAAATGATTTAGCTTCAAACACTTTGGGTATAATTGATATAGCTTCAAATGCAGACTAATCAAACGAATTAGCTTCAAAATCCACGCGATACACATGATTTAGCTTCAAATACTTGCGATATAAGTGATATAGCATCAAATGCAGGTGGAACAAACGAGGTAGCTTCAATTCCTTGCGAAACAAATGATTTAGCTTCAATTTCAATGCGAAGTAGAAGGATTAGCTTCAAATCAATGCGATACATAAGATTTTGCTTAAAATCAATGCGATGTAGAAGGTTTTGCTTCAAATCCATGCGAAACAAATGATTAAGCTTCAAATTCTTGTGAAATACATGATTTAGCTTCAACTGCATGTGAATCAAACGTGTTAGCTTCAAATCCAAGCGAAACAGATGATTTAGCTTCAAATCAATGGAAAGTAGAAGCCGTAGCTTCAAATCCATGCGGAACAAATGGTTATATTTCAAAAACTTGTGATGTAAGTGATATAGATTCAACTGCAGGCGAAACAAAAGAGATAGCTTCAAATCCATGCAAAACACATGATTAAGCTTCAAAACAGTACGAAGTAGAAGGCGTAGCTTCAAATCCATGCGAAACACACGATTAAGCTTCAAATCAATGCGATGTAGTAGGTTCAGCTTCAAATCCATGCCACACATATGATTTAACTTCAAATACTTGCGGTATAAGTGATATAGCTTCAAAAGCAGGAGGAACAAACGAGGTAGCTTCAATTTCATGCGAAACAAATGATTTAGCTTCAAATCAATGCGAAGTAGATGGCTTAGCGTCAAATCCATGCGAAACAAATGGTTTGGCTACAAATACTTGTGATATACATTATTTAGCTACAACTGCATGCAAACAAACGAGTTTGCATCAAATCCATGCGAAACACATGATTTAGCTGCAACTCAATGCGATGTACAAGGTTTAGTTTCAAATCCATGCGATGTAGAAGGTTTAGCTTCAAATCCATGCGAAACAAATGATTTAGCTTCAAATCAATGCCAAGTAGAAGGCTTAGCTTCAAATCCATGCGAAACAAATGGTTTAGCTTCAAATACTTGCGATATAAGTGATATAGTTTCAAATGCAGGCGAAACGAACGAGTTAGCTGCAAATCGATGCGAAACACATGATTCAGCTGCAAATCAATGCGATGTAGACGGATTAGCTTCAAATCCATGCCAAACACATGATTTAGCTTCAAGTCCATGGGATGTAGAAGGTTTAGCTTCAAATCCATGCGAATCACATTATTTAGGTTCAAATCAGTGCGAAATAGAAGGCTCAGGTTCTAAGCCATGCGATTCAAATGGTTTATCTTCAAATACTTGTGAAAGACATGATTTAGCTTCAACTGCATTCGAAACAAACGAGTTAGCTCCAAATCCACGCGAAACACATGATTTAACTTCAAATCAGTGCGATGTAGAAGGTTTAGCTTCAAATCCATGAGAAACAAATGATTTAGCTTCAGATACTTGCGATATAAATGATATAGATTCAACTGCATGCGAAAAAAACGATTCAGCTTCAAATCCAAGAGAAACACATGATTTACCTTCAAATCAATGCGAAGTAAAAGGGTTAGCTTCAAACCCATGCGAAACGAATTATTTAGCAACAAATACTTGCGAATATAAGTGATATAGCTTCAAATGCTGGCGAAACAAACGAGTTAGCTTCAGATCCATACGAAATACATGATTTAGATTCAAATCAATTCGAAGTAGAAGGCTTTGCTTCAAATCCAAGCGAGACACATGATTTAGCTTCAAATCAGTGCGAAGTAGAAGGCTCAGCTTCAAATCGATGCGAATCTAATGGTTCGGCTTCAAATTCTTGTGAAATACATGATTTAGATTCAACTGCATGTGAATCAAACGTGTTAGCTTCAAATCCAAGCGAAACAGATGATTTAGCTTCAAATCAATGGAAAGTAGAAGGCGTAGATTCAAATCCATGCGGAACAAATGGTTATGCTTCAAAAACTTGTGATGTAAGTGATATAGATTCAACTGCAGGCGAAACAAACGAGATAGCTTCAAATCCATGCAAAATACATGATTAAGCTTCAAAACAGTACGAAGTAGAAGGCGTAGCTTCAAATCCATGCGAAACACACGATTAAGATTCAAATCAATGCGATGTAGTAGGTTCAGCTTCAAATCCATGCCACACATATGATTTAACTTCAAATACTTGCGGTATAAGTGATATAGCTTCAAAAGCAGGAGGAACAAACGAGGTAGCTTCAATTCCATGCGAAACAAATGATTTAGCTTCAAATACTTGCCATATAAGTTAACCAGATTCAAATACAGGCGAAACGAACGAGTTAGCTTCAAATCCATGCGAAACACATGATTCAGCTGCAAATAAATGCGATGTAGAAGTTATAGCTTCAAATCCATGCCAAACACATGATTTAGCTTCAAATCCACGGGATGTAGAAGTTTTAGCTTCAAATCCATGCGAAACACATGATTTAGCTTCAAATACTTGCGATATAAGTTAAATAGATTCAAATACAGGCGAAACGAACGAGTTAGCTTCAAATCCATGCGAAAGGCATGATTCAGCTGCAAATAAATGCGATGTAGAAGGTTTAGCTTCAAATCCATGCGAAAAAAATGATTTAGCTTCAGATGCTTGCGATATAAATGGTATAGCTTCAAATGCAAGAGGAACGAACGAGATAGCTTCAAATCCATGCGAAACACACGATTTATCTTCAAATCAATGAGAAGTAGAAGGCTTTTTTTCAAATACATGAGAAACAATTGATTTAGATTCAGATACTTGCGATATAAGTGATATAGCTTCAAATGCAGGGGAAACAAACAAGTTAGCTTCAAATCCATGCGAAACACATGATTTAGCTTCAAATCAATACGATGTAGAAGGTTTAGCTTCAAATGCTGGCGAAACAAACGAGTTAGCTTCAGATCCATGCAAAATACATGATTAAGCTTCAAAACAGTACGAAGTAGAAGGCGTAGCTTCAAATCCATGCGAAACACACGATTAAGCTTCAAATCAATGCGATGTAGTAGGTTCAGCTTCAAATCCATGCCACACATATGATTTAACTTCAAATACTTGCGGTATAAGTGATATAGCTTCAAAAGCAGGAGGAACAAACGAGGTAGCTTCAATTCCATGCGAAACAAATGATTTAGCTTCAAATCAATGCGAAGTAGATGGCTTAGCTTCAAATCCATGCGAAACAAATGGTTTAGCTACAAATACTTGTGATATGCATTATTTAGCTACAACTGCATGCAAACAAACGAGTTTGCATCAAATCCATGCGAAACACACGATTTAGCTTCAAATCAATGCGATGTAGAAGGTTTAGCTTCAAATCCAAGCGAAACACATGATTTAGCTTCAAATACTTGCCATATAAGTTAACCAGATTCAAATACAGGCGAAACGAACGAGTTAGCTTCAAATCCATGCGAAACACATGATTTAGCTTCAAATACTTGCGATATAAGTTAAATAGATTCAAATACAGGCGAAACGAACGAGTTAGCTTCAAATCCATGCGAAAGACATGATTCAGCTGCAAATAAATGCGATGTAGAAGGTTTAGCTTCAAATCCATGCGAAACACACGATTTAGCTTCAAATCCACGGGATGTAGAAGGTTTAGCTTCAAATCCATGCGATACACAAGATTTAGCCTCAAATCAATACGATGTAGAAGGTTCATCTTCAAATCCATACAACACATATGATTTAGCTTCAAATACTTGCGATATAAGTGATATAGCTTCAAGAGCTGGAGGAACAAACGAGGTAGCTTCAATTCCATGTGAAACAAATGATTTAGCTTCAAATCAATGCGAAGTAGAAGGCTTAGCTTCAAATCCATGCGAAACAAATAGTTTGGCTTAAAATACTTGTGATATACATGAATCAGCTTCAACTGCATGAGAAACAAACGAGTTAGCTTCAAATCCATGCGACACACGATTTAGCTTCAAATCAATGCGAAGTAGAAGACTTAGCTTCAAATCCATGCAAAACACATGATTAAGCTTCAAATCCATGGGCAACACATAATTTAGGTTCATTGTCATGGTAAACACATGATTTAGCTTCACATACATGCGAAACAAATGGTTTAGCTTCAAATACTTGTGATATACATTATTTAACTTCAACTGCATGCGAAACAAACGAGTTACCTTCAAATCCACGCGTAACACATGATTTAGCTTCAAATCAATGCGATGTAGAAGGCTTAGCTTCAAATCCATGCAAAACTCGTGATTTAGGATCCAATCAATGCGAAGTAGAAGGCTTAGCTTCAAATCCATGCCAAGAACATGATTTAGCTTCAAATCCATGGGATGTAGAAGGTTTAGCTTAAAATCCATGCGAAACACATTATTTAGGTGCAAATCAGTGCGAAATAGAAGGCTCAGGTTCAAAGCCATGCGATTCAAATGGTTCATCTTCAAATACTTGTGAAAGACATGATTTAGCTTCAACTGCATGCGAAACAAACGAGTTACCATCAAATCCACGCGAAACAAATGATTTAGCTTCAAATCAATGCGATGTAGAAGGCTTAGCTTCAAATCCATGCAAAACACGTGATTTAGGATCCAATCAATGCGAAGTAGAAGGCTTAGCTTCAAATCCATGCCAAGAACATGATTTAGCTTCAAATCCATGGATGTAGAAGATTTAGCTTCAAATCCATGCGAAACACATTATTTAGGTGCAAATCAGTGCGAAATAGAAGCTCAGGTTCAAAGCCATGCGATTCAAATGGTTCATCTTCAAATACTTGTGAAAGACATGATTAGCTTCAACTGCATGCGAAACAAACGAGTTACCTTCAAATCCATGCGAAACAAATGATTTAGCTTCAAAATGCGATGTAGAAGGCTTAGCTTCAAATCCATGCAAAACACGTGATTTAGGATCCAATCAATGCGAAGTAGAAGGCTTAGCTTCAAATCCATGCGAAACAAATGGTTTAGCTACAAATACTTGTGATATACATTATTTAGCTACAACTGCATGCGAAACAAACGAGTTAGCTTCAAATCCATGCGAAACAAATGGATAAGCTAAAAATGATTGTGATATACATAATTTAGCTACAACTCCATGCGAAACAAACGAGTTAGGTTCAAATCCATGCGAAACACATGATTCAGCAGCAAATCAATGCGATGTAGAAGGATTAGCTTCAACTCCATGCGAACTAATGATTTAGCTTCAATCAATGCGAAGTAGAAGGCTTAGCTTCAAATCCATGCGAAACATGTGGTTTAGCTTCAAATCCATGCGAAACATGTGGTTTAGCTACAAATACTTGTGATATAAATTATTTAGCTACAACTGCATGCGAAACAAACGAGTTAGCTTCAAGTCCATGCGAAACACTTGATTTAGCTGGAAATCAATGCGATGTGGAAGGTTTAGCTCCAAATCCATGCGACACAAATGATTTAGCATCAGATACTTGTTATATAAGTGATATAGCTCCTAATGTAGGGGAAACAAACGAGTTAGCTTCAAAGCCATGCAAAAACACATTATTAAGCTGCAAATCAGTGCGATGTAGAAGGTTTAGCTTCAAATCCATGCGAAAAAAATGATTTAGCTTCAGATACTTGCGATATAAATGGTATAGCTTCAAATGCAAGAGGAACGAACGAGATAGCTTCAAATCCATGCGAAACACATGGTTCAGCTGCAAACCAATGCGATGTAGAAGGTTTAGCTTCAAATCCAAGCGATACACATGATTTAGCTTCAAATACTTGCGATATAAGTGATATAGTTTCAAATGCAGGAGAAACGAACGAGTTAGCGTCAAATCCATGCCAAACACATGATTCAGCTGCAAATCAATGCGATGTAGAAGGCTTAGCTTCAAATCCATGCAAAACACGTGATTTCGGATCCAATCAATGCGAAGTAGAAGGCTTAGATTCAAATCCATGCGAAACAAATGCTTTAGCTTCAAATACTTGCGATATAAATGATTTAGCTTCAAATACGGGAGAAACAAACGAGTTAGCTTCAAATCCATGCAAAACAGACGATTTAGCTTCAATTCAATGCCAAGTAGAAGGCTTAGCTTCAAATCCATGCGAATGAATTGTTTAGCTGCAAAGACTTGTGATATACATGATTTAGTTTCAACTTCATGCGAAACAAACGAGTTAGCTTCAAATCCATTCGAAACACAATATTTAGCGTCAAATCAATGCGATGTAGAAGGCAGAGCTTCAAATCTATGCGATACAAATGGATTCGCTTCAAATACTTGCGATATAAATGAAATAGCTTCAAATGCCGGCGACACAAACGAGTTAGCGTCAAATCCATGCAAAGAACATGAGTAAATTAAAAATGCATGCGAAAAACATGATTTAGGTTCAAATTCATGGCAAACGCGTGGTTTATCTTCAAATACATGCGAAACAAATTGTTTAGCTTCAGATACTTATGCTTTAGCTTCAACTGCATGCGAAACAAACGAGTTAGCTTCAAATCCGAGCGATACACATGATTAAGTTTCAAATCAATTCGAAGTAGAAGGCTTAGCTTCAAATCAATGCGATGTAGAAGGTTTAGCTTCAAATCTCTGCGAAACAAATGATTTAGCTTCAAATACTCTCGATATTAGTGATATAGCTTCAAATGCAGGCGAAACAAAAGAGTTAGCTTCAAATCCATGCGAAACACATGATTTAGCTTCATATCCAAGGGAATCAAATGATTTTGCTACAAATCAATGCGATGTAGAAGGTTTAGCTTCAAATCAATGCGAAACAAATGGTTTAGCTTCAACTACTTGTGATGTACATGATTTAGCTCCAACTGCATGCGAAACAAACGAGCTAGCTTCAAATACATGCGAAACACATGATTTAGCTTCAATCCAATGCGATGTAGAAGGTTTAGCTTCAAATCCGCGCGAAACAAATGATTTACATTCATATACTTGCGATATAAGTGATATAGCTTCAAATGCAGGAAAGACAAATGAGTTAGCTTCAAATCCATGCGAAGCACATGATTTAGATGCAAATCAATGCGACGTAGAAGGCTTAGCTTCAAATCCGCCCGAAACAAATGATTTAGCTTCAAATAATTGCGATATAAGTATTATAGCTCCAACTGCATGCGAAACAAACGAGCTAGCTTCAAATACATGCGAAACACATGATTTATCTTCAATCCAATGCGATGTAGAAGGTTTAGCTTCAAATCCGCGCGAAACAAATGATTTACATTCAAATACTTGCGATATAAGTGATATGGCTTCAAATGCAGGAAAGACAAATGAGTTAGCTTCAAATCCATGCGAAACACATGATTTAGCTTCAAATCAATACGATGTAGAAGGCTCATCTTCAAATCCATGCGAAACAAATGGTTTAGCTTCAACTACTTGCGATATACATGATTTAGATTCATCTGCATGCGATACAAACGAGTTAGCTTCAATACATGCGAAACACATGATTTAGCTTCAAACAAATGCGATGTAGAAGGTGTAGCTTCAAATCCGTGCTAAACAAATGATTTACATTCAAATACTTGCTATATAAGTGATATAGCTTCGAATGCAGGAGAGACAAATGAGTTAGCTTCAAATCCATGCGAAGCGCATGATTTAGATGCAAATCAATGTGACATAGAAGGCTTAGCTTCAAATCCGCCCGAAACAAATGATTTAGCTTCAAATACTTGCGATATAAGTGATATAGCTTCAAATGCAGGCGAAACAAAAGAGTTAGCGTCAAATCCATGCGGAACACATGATTTAACTTCAATTCAATGCGAAGTAGGAGGCTTATCTTCAAATCCATGTGATACAAATGGTTTAGCTACAAATACTTGTGATATACATTATTTAGCTACAACTGCATGCGAAACAAACGAGTTACCTTCAAATCCATGCGAAACACACGATTTAGCTTCAAATCAATGCCATGTAGAAGGTTTAGCTTCAAATCCAATCGAAACAAATGATTTAGCTTCTAATACTTGCGATATAAGTGATATAGTTTCAAATGCAGGAGAAACGAACGAGTTAGCTTCAAATCGATGAGAAACACATGATTCAGCTGCAAATCAATGCGACGTAGAAGGCTTAGATTCAAATCCATGCAAAACACGTGATTTAGTATCCAATCAATGCGAAGTAGCAGGTTTAGCTTCAAATGCATGCGAAACAAATGATTGAGCTTCCTACACTTGGGATATAGGTGATATAGCTTCAACTGCATGCGAAACAAATGAGTTACATTCAAATCCAAGCGAAAAACATGATTTAGCTTCAAATACTTGCAATATAAGTGATATAGTTTCAAATGCAGGACAAACGAACGAGTTAGCTTCAAATCCATGCGAAACACATGATTCAGCTGCAAATCAATGCGATGTAGAAGGCTTAGATTCAAATCCATGCAAAACACGTGATTTAGGATCCAATCAATGCGAAGTAGAAGCCTTAGCTTCAAATCCATGCGAAACAAATGCTTTAGCTTCAAATACTTGCGATATAAATGATATAGCTTCAAATACAGGAGAAACAAACGAGTTAGCTTCAAATCCATGCAAAACACACGATTTAGCTTCAATTCAATGCCAAGTAGAAGGCTTAGCATCAAATCGATGCGAATCTAATGTTTCGGATTCAAATACTTGTGAAATGCATGATTTAGCTTCAACTACATGCGAAACAACGAGTTACCTTCAAATCCACGCGCAACACATGATTTAGCTTCAAATCAATGCGATGTAGAAGTCTTAGCTTCAAATCCATGCCAAACACATGATTTAGCTTCAAATCCATGGGATGAAGAAGGTTTAGCTTCAAATCCATGCGAAACATATTATTTAGGTTCAAATCAGTGCGAAATAGAAGGCTCACGTTCAAAGCCATGCGATTCAAATGGTTCATCTTCAAATACTTGTGAAAGACATGATTTAGCTTCAACTGCATTCGCAACAAACGAGTTAGCTCCAAATCCACGCGGAACACATGATTTAACTTCAAATCAGTGCGAAGTAGAAGGCTTAGCTTCAAATCCATGCGAAACAAATGGTTTAGCTTCAAATACTTGCGATATAAATGATACAGCGTCAAATACAGGAGAAACAAACGAGTTAGCTTCAAATCCATGCAAAACACACGATTTAGCTTCAATTCAATGCCAAGTAGAAGGCTTAGTTTCAAATCCATGCGAAGCAAATGGTTTAGCTTCAAATACTTGCGATATAAATGATACAGCGTCAAATACAGGAGAAACAAACGAGTTAGCTTCAAATCCATGCAAAACACACGATTTAGCTTCAATTCAATGCCAAGTAGAAGGCTTAGCTTCAAATCCATGCGAAACAAATGGTTTAGCTTCAAATACTTGCGATATAAATGATACAGCTTCAAATACAGGAGAAACAAACGGGTTAGCTTCAAATCCATGCAAAACACACGATTTAGCTTCAATTCAATGCCAAGTAGAAGGCTTAGCTTCAAATCCATGCGAATCAATTGTTTAGCTGCAAATACTTGTGATATACAAGATTTAGTTTCAACTGCATGCGAAACAAACGAGTTAGCTTCAAAGCGATGCGAAACACAATATTTAGCGTCAAATCAATGCAAAGTAGAATGCAGAGCTTCAAATCCATGCGAATCTAATGGTTCGGCTTCAAATACTCGTGAAATGCATGATTTAGCTTCAACTGCATGCGAAACAACGAGTTACCATCAAATCCACGCGAAACACATAATTTAGCTTCAAATCAATGCGAAGTAGCAGGTTTAGCTTCAAATCCATGCGAAACAAATGATTGAGCATCCTACACTTGAGATATAGGTGATATAGCTTCAACTGCATGCGAAACAAATGAGTTACATTCAAATCCAAGCGAAAAACATGATTTAGCTTCAAATATTTGCAATATAAGTGATATAGTTTCAAATGCAGGACAAACGAACGAGTTAGCTTCAAATCCATGCGAAACACATGATTCAGCTGCAAATCAATGCGAAGTAGAAGCCTTAGCTTCAAATCCATGCGAAACAAATGCTTTAGCTTCAAATACTTGCGATATAAATGATATAGCTTTAAATACAG
This sequence comes from Megalopta genalis, assembly GCF_051020955.1. Classification (NCBI taxonomy): domain Eukaryota; kingdom Metazoa; phylum Arthropoda; class Insecta; order Hymenoptera; family Halictidae; genus Megalopta; species Megalopta genalis. The sequence continues at coordinate 31,798 of NW_027477729.1, read as the reverse complement.
GAGAAACAAACGAGTTAGCTTCAAATCCATGCAAAACACACGATTTAGCTTCAATTCAATGCCAAGTAGAAGGCTTAGCATCAAATCGATGCGAATCTAATGTTTCGGATTCAAATACTTGTGAAATGCATGATTTAGCTTCAACTACATGCGAAACAACGAGTTACCTTCAAATCCACGCGAAACACATAATTTAGCTTCAAATCAATGCGAAGTAACAGGTTTAACTTCAAATCCATGCGAAACAAATGATTGAGCTTCAAATACTTGCGATATAATTGATATAGTTTCAAATGCAGGCGAAACGAACGAGTTAGCTGCAAATCGATGCGAAACACATGATTTAACTTCAAATCAATGCGAAGTAGCAGGTTTAACTTCAAATCCATGGCAAACACATGATTTAGCTTCAAATCAATGTGATGTAGAAGGCTTAGATTCAAATCCATGCAAAACACATGATTTAGGATCCAATCAATGCGAAGTAGAAGGCTTTGCTTCAAATCCATGCAAAACAGATGGTTTAGCTTCAAATACTTGCGATATAAATGATACAGCTTCAAATACAGGAGAAACAAACGAGTTAGCTTGAAATCCATGCAAAACACACGATTTAGCTTCAATTCAATGCCAAGTAGAAGCCTTAGGTTCAAATCCATGCGAAACAAATGGTTTAGCTTCAAATACTTGCGATATAAATGATACAGCTTCAAATACAGGAGAAACAAGCGAGTTAGCTTCAAATCCATGCAAAATACACGATTTAGCTACAATTCAATGCCAAGTAGAAGGCTTAGCTTCAAATCCATGCGAATCACATTATTTTGGTGCAAATCAGTGCGAAGTAGATGGCTCAGGTTCAAAGCCATGCGATTCAAATCGTTCATCTCCAAATACTTGTGAAAGACATGATTTATCTTCAACTGCATGCGAAACAAACGAGTTACCTTCAAATCCTCGCGAAACACATGATTTAGCTTCAAATCAATGTGATGTAGAAGGCTTAGCATCAAATCCATGCAAAACACGTGATTTAGGATCCAATCAATGCGAAGTAGAAGGCTTAGCTTCAAATCCATGCCAAACACATGATTTAGCTTCAATTCAATGCCAAGTAGAAGGCTTAGCTTCAAATCCATGCGAAACAAATGGTTTAGCTTCAAATACTTGCGATATAAGTGATATAGTTTCAAATGCAGGCGAAACGAACGAGTTAGCTGCAAATCGATGCGAAACACATGATTCAGCTGCAAATCAATGCGATGTAGAAAGTTTAGCATCAAATCCATGCCAAACACATGATTTAGCTTCAAATCCATGGGATGTAGAAGGTTTAGCTTCAAATCCATGCGAATCACATTATTTAGGTACAAATCAGTGCGAAATAGAAGGCTCAGGTTCAAAGCCATGCGATTCAAATGGTTTATCTTCAAATACTTGTGAAAGACATGATTTAGCTTCAACTGCATTCGAAACAAACGAGTTAGCTCCAAATCCACGCGAAACACATGATTTAACTTCAAATCAGTGCGAAGTAAAAGGCTTAGCTTCAAATCCATGCGAAACAAATGGTTTAGCTTCAAATACTTGCGATATAAATGATACAGCGTCAAATACAGGAGAAACAAACGTGTTAGCTTCAAATCCATGCAAAACACACGATATAGCTTCAATTCAATGCCAAGTAGAAGGCTTTGCTTCAAATCCATGCAAAACAAATGGTTTAGCTTCAAATACTTGCGATATAAATGATACAGCTTCAAATACAGGAGAAACAAACGAGTTAGCTTCAAATCCACGCGATACACATGATTTAGCTCCAAATACTTGCGATATAAGTGATGTAGATTCAACTGCAGGCGAAACGAACGAGTTAGCATCAAATCCATGCGAAACACATGATTTAGCTTCAAATCAATGCGATGTAGTAGGTTCAGCTTCAAATCCATGCGACACATATGATTTAGCTTCAAACACTTGGGATAAAGGTGATATAGCTTCAACTGCATGCAAAACAAACGAGTTACCTTCAAATCCAGGCGAAACACATGATTTAGTTTCAAATGAATGCGATGTAGAAGGTTTAGCTTCAAATCCATGCGAAACAAATGATTTAGCTTCAAACACTTTGGGTATAATTGTTATAGCTTCAAATGCAGACTAATCAAACGAATTAGCTTCAAAATCCACGCGATACACATGATTTAGCTTCAATTACTCGTGATATAAGTGATGTAGATTCAACTGCAGGCGAAACGAACGAGTTAGCTTCAAATCCATGCGAAAGACATGATTCAGCATCAAATCAGTGTGAAGTAGAAGGCTTAGCATCAAATCCCATGCGAATCAAATGGTTTAGATTCAAATACTTGTGATATACATGATTTAGCTTCAACTGCATGCGACACAAACGAGTTAGCTTCAAATCCATGCGAAACACATGATTCAGATGCAAATCAATGCGATGTAGAAGGTTTAGCTTCAAATCCATGCCAAGCACATGATTTAGCTTCAAATCCATGGGATGTAGAAGGTTTAGCTTCAAATCCATGAGAAACACACGATTTAGCTTCAATTCAATGCCAAGTAGAAGGCTTAGCTTCAAATCCATGCGAATCAATTGTTTAGCTGCAAATACTTGTGATATACAAGATTTAGTTTCAACTGCATGCGAAACAAACGAGTTAGCTTCAAAGCGATGCGAAACACAATATTTAGCGTCAAATCAATGCAAAGTAGAATGCAGAGCTTCAAATCCATGCGAATCTAATGGTTCGGCTTCAAATACCCGTGAAATGCATGATTTAGCTTCAACTGCATGCGAAACAACGAGTTACCATCAAATCCACGCGAAACACATAACTTAGCTTCAAATCAATGCGAAGTAGCAGGTTTAGCTTCAAATCCATGCGAAACAAATGATTGAGCTTCCTACACTTGAGATATAGGTGATATAGCTTCAACTGCATGCGAAACAAATGAGTTACATTCAAATCCAAGCGAAAAACATGATTTAGCTTCAAATATTTGCAATATAAGTGATATAGTTTCAAATGCAGGACAAACGAACGAGTTAGCTTCAAATCCATGCGAAACACATGATTCAGCTGCAAATCAATGCGATGTAGAAGGCTTAGATTCAAATCCATGCAAAACACGTGATTTAGGATCCAATCAATGCGAAGTAGAAGCCTTAGCTTCAAATCCATGCGAAACAAATGCTTTAGCTTCAAATACTTGCGATATAAATGATATAGCTTTAAATACAGGAGAAACAAACGAGTTAGCTTCAAATCCATGCAAAACACACGATTTAGCTTCAATTCAACGCCAAGTAGAAGGCATAGCATCAAATCGATGCGAATCTAATGTTTCGGATTCAAATACTTGTGAAATGCATGATTTAGCTTCAACTACATGCGAAACAACGAGTTACATTCAAATCCACGCGAAACACATAATTTAGCTTCAAATCAATGCGAAGTAACAGGTTTAACTTCAAATCCATGCGAAACAAATGATTGAGCTTCAAATACTTGCGATATAATTGATATAGTTTCAAATGCAGGCGAAACGAACGAGTTAGCTGCAAATCGATGCGAAACACATGATTTAACTTCAAATCAATGCGAAGTAGCAGGTTTAACTTCAAATCCATGGCAAACACATGATTTAGCTTCAAATCAATGTGATGTAGAAGGCTTAGATTCAAATCCATGCAAAACACATGATTTAGGATCCAATCAATGCGAAGTAGAAGGCTTTGCTTCAAATCCATGCAAAACAGATGGTTTAGCTTCAAATACTTGCGATATAAATGATACAGCTTCAAATACAGGAGAAACAAACGAGTTAGCTTGAAATCCATGCAAAACGCACGATTTACCTTCAATTCAATGCCAAGTAGAAGCCTTAGGTTCAAATCCATGCGAAACAAATGGTTTAGCTTCAAATACTTGCGATATAAATGATACAGCTTCAAATACAGGAGAAACAAGCGAGTTAGCTTCAAATCCATGCAAAATACACGATTTAGCTACAATTCAATGCCAAGTAGAAGGCTTAGCTTCAAATCCATGCGAATCACATTATTTTGGTGCAAATCAGTGCGAAGTAGATGGCTCAGGTTCAAAGCCATGCGATTCAAATCGTTCATCTCCAAATACTTGTGAAAGACATGATTTATCTTCAACTGCATGCGAAACAAACGAGTTACCTTCAAATCCTCGCGAAACACATGATTTAGCTTCAAATCAATGTGATGTAGAAGGCTTAGCTTCAAATCCATGCAAAACACGAGATTTAGGATCCAATCAATGCGAAGTAGAAGGCTTAGCTTCAAATCCATGCCAAACACATGATTTAGCTTCAATTCAATGCCAAGTAGAAGGCTTAGCTTCAAATCCATGCGAAACAAATGGTTTAGCTTCAAATACTTGCGATATAAGTGATATAGTTTCAAATGCAGGCGAAACGAACGAGTTAGCTGCAAATCGATGCGAAACACATGATTCAGCTGCAAATCAATGCGATGTAGAAAGTTTAGCATCAAATCCATGCCAAACACATGATTTAGCTTCAAATCCATGGGATGTAGAAGGTTTAGCTTCAAATCCATGCGAATCACATTATTTAGGTACAAATCAGTGCGAAAAAGAAGGCTCAGGTTCAAAGCCATGCGATTCAAATGGTTTATCTTCAAATACTTGTGAAAGACATGATTTAGCTTCAACTGCATTCGAAACAAACGAGTTAGCTCCAAATCCACGCGAAACACATGATTTAACTTCAAATCAGTGCGAAGTAGAAGGCTTAGCTTCAAATCCATGCGAAACAAATGGTTTAGCTTCAAATACTTGCGATATAAATGATACAGCGTCAAATACAGGAGAAACAAACGTGTTAGCTTCAAATCCATGCAAAACACACGATTTAGCTTCAATTCAATGCCAAGTAGAAGGCTTTGCTTCAAATCCATGCAAAACAAATGGTTTAGCTTCAAATACTTGCGATATAAATGATACAGCTTCAAATACAGGAGAAACAAACGAGTTAGCTTCAAATCCATGCAAAACACACGATATAGCTTCAATTCAATGCCAAGTAGAAGGCTTTGCTTCAAATCCATGCGAAACAAATGGTTTAGCTTCAAATACTTGCGATATAAATGATACAGCTTCAAATACAGGAGAAACAAACGAGTTAGCTTCTAATCCACGCGATACACATGATTTAGCTCCAAATACTTGCGATATAAGTGATGTAGATTCAACTGCAGGCGAAACGAACGAGTTAGCATCAAATCCATGCGAAACACATGATTTAGCTTCAAATCAATGCGATGTAGTAGGTTCAGCTTCAAATCCATGCGACACATATGATTTAGCTTCAAACACTTGGGATAAAGGTGATATAGCTTCAACTGCATGCAAAACAAACGAGTTACCTTCAAATCCAGGCGAAACACATGATTTAGTTTCAAATGAATGCGATGTAGAAGGTTTAGCTTCAAATCCATGCGAAACAAATGATTTAGCTTCAAACACTTTGGGTATAATTGATATAGCTTCAAATGCAGACTAATCAAACGAATTAGCTTCAAAATCCACGCGATACACATGATTTAGCTTCAATTACTTGTGACATAAGTGATGTAGATTCAACTGCAGGCGAAACGAACGAGTTAGCTTCAAATCCATGCGAAAGACATGATTCAGCATCAAATCAGTGTGAAGTAGAAGGCTTAGCATCAAATCCCATGCGAATCAAATGGTTTAGATTCAAATACTTGTGATATACATGATATAGATTCAACTGCATGCGAAAAAAACGATTCAGATTCAAATCCAAGGGAAACACATGATTTAACTTCAAATCAATGCGAAGTAAAAGGGTTAGCTTCAAACCCATGCGAAACGAATGATTTAGCAACAAATACTTGCGAATATAAGTGATATAGCTTCAAATGCTGGCGAAACAAACGAGTTAGCTTCAGATCCATGCGAAATACATGATTTAGATTCAAATCAATTCGAAGTAGAAGGCTTTGCTTCAAATCCAAGCGAGACACATGATTTAGCTTCAAATCAGTGCGAAGTAGAAGGCTCAGCTTCAAATCGATGCGAATCTAATGGTTCGGCTTCAAATTCTTGTGAAATACATGATTTAGCTTCAACTGCATGTGAATCAAACGTGTTAGCTTCAAATCCAAGCGAAACAGATGATTTAGCTTCAAATCAATGGAAAGTAGAAGCCGTAGCTTCAAATCCATGCGGAACAAATGGTTATGCTTCAAAAACTTGTGATTTAAGTGATATAGATTCAACAGCAGGCGAAACAAAAGAGATAGCTTCAAATCCATGCAAAACAAATGATTAAGCTTCAAAACAGTACGAAGTAGAAGGCGTAGCTTCAAATCCATGCGAAACACACGATTAAGCTTCAAATCAATGCGATGTAGTAGGTTCAACTTCAAATCCATGCCACACATATGATTTAACTTCAAATACTTGCGGTATAAGTGATATAGCTTCAAAAGCAGGAGGAACAAACGAGGTAGCTTCAATTTCATGCGAAACAAATGATTTAGCTTCAAATCAATGCGAAGTAGATGGCTTAGCTTCAAATCCATGCGAAACAAATGGTTTAGCTACAAATACTTGTGATATACATTATTTAGCTACAACTGCATGCAAACAAACGAGTTTGCATCAAATCCATGCGAAACACACGATTTAGCTTCAAATCAATGCGATGTAGAAGGTTTAGCTTCAGATCCAAGCGAAACACATGATTTAGCATCAAATACTTGCCATATAAGTTAAACAGATTCAAATACAGGCGAAATGAACGAGTTAGCTTCAAATCCATGCAAAACACATGATTCAGCTGCAAATAAATGCGATGTAGAAGTTATAGCTTCAAATCCATGCCAAACACATGATTTAGCTTCAAATCCACGGGATGTAGAAGGTTTAGCTTCAAATCCATTCGAAACACATGATTTAGCTTCAAATCAATGCGAAGTAGAAGGCTTAGCTTCAAATCCATGCGAAACAAATGGTTTAGCTTCAATTACTTGTGATATACGTTATTGAGATTTAACTGTATGCGCAACGAACGAGTTAGCTTCAAATCCATGCGAAACACATGATTTAGCTTAAAATCAATGCGATGTATAAGGTTTTGCTTCAAATCCATGCGACACAAATGATTTTGCTTCAAATACTTGAGATATAAATGATATAGCTCCATATGCAGGCGAATCGAACGTGGTAGCTTCAATTCCATGCGATTTACAAGATTTAGCTTCAAATCAATGCGATGTAGAAGGTTCAGCTTCAAATCCATGCGACACTTATGATTTAGCTTCAAATACTTGCGATATAAGTGATATAGCATCAAATGCAGGTGGAACAAACGAGGTAGCTTCAATTCCTTGCGAAACAAATGATTTAGCTTCAATTTCAATGCGAAGTAGAAGGATTAGCTTCAAATCAATGCGATACATAAGATTTTGCTTAAAATCAATGCGATGTAGAAGGTTTTGCTTCAAATCCATGCGAAACAAATGATTAAGCTTCAAATTCTTGTGAAATACATGATTTAGCTTCAACTGCATGTGAATCAAACGTGTTAGCTTCAAATCCAAGCGAAACAGATGATTTAGCTTCAAATCAATGCAAAGTAGAAGCCGTAGCTTCAAATCCATGCGGAACAAATGGTTATATTTCAAAAACTTGTGATGTAAGTGATATAGATTCAACTGCAGGCGAAACAAAAGAGATAGCTTCAAATCCATGCAAAACACATGATTAAGCTTCAAAACAGTACGAAGTAGAAGGCGTAGCTTCAAATCCATGCGAAACACACGATTAAGCTTCAAATCAATGCGATGTAGTAGGTTCAGCTTCAAATCCATGCCACACATATGATTTAACTTCAAATACTTGCGGTATAAGTGATATAGCTTCAAAAGCAGGAGGAACAAACGAGGTAGCTTCAATTTCATGCGAAACAAATGATTTAGCTTCAAATCAATGCGAAGTAGATGGCTTAGCTTCAAATCCATGCGAAACAAATGGTTTGGCTACAAATACTTGTGATATACATTATTTAGCTACAACTGCATGCAAACAAACGAGTTTGCATCAAATCCATGCGAAACACATGATTTAGCTGCAACTCAATGCGATGTACAAGGTTTAGTTTCAAATCCATGCGATGTAGAAGGTTTAGCTTCAAATCCATGCGAAACAAATGATTTAGCTTCAAATCAATGCCAAGTAGAAGGCTTAGCTTCAAATCCATGCGAAACAAATGGTTTAGCTTCAAATACTTGCGATATAAGTGATATAGTTTCAAATGCAGGCGAAACGAACGAGTTAGCTGCAAATCGATGCGAAACACATGATTCAGCTGCAAATCAATGCGATGTAGACGGATTAGCTTCAAATCCATGCCAAACACATGATTTAGCTTCAAGTCCATGGGATGTAGAAGGTTTAGCTTCAAATCTATGCGAATCACATTATTTAGGTTCAAATCAGTGCGAAATAGAAGGCTCAGGTTCTAAGCCATGCGATTCAAATGGTTTATCTTCAAATACTTGTGAAAGACATGATTTAGCTTCAACTGCATTCGAAACAAACGAGTTAGCTCCAAATCCACGCGAAACACATGATTTAACTTCAAATCAGTGCGATGTAGAAGGTTTAGCTTCAAATCCATGAGAAACAAATGATTTAGCTTCAGATACTTGCGATATAAATGATATAGATTCAACTGCATGCGAAAAAAACGATTCAGCTTCAAATCCAAGAGAAACACATGATTTACCTTCAAATCAATGCGAAGTAAAAGGGTTAGCTTCAAACCCATGCGAAACGAATTATTTAGCAACAAATACTTGCGAATATAAGTGATATAGCTTCAAATGCTGGCGAAACAAACGAGTTAGCTTCAGATCCATACGAAATACATGATTTAGATTCAAATCAATTCGAAGTAGAAGGCTTTGCTTCAAATCCAAGCGAGACACATGATTTAGCTTCAAATCAGTGCGAAGTAGAAGGCTCAGCTTCAAATCGATGCGAATCTAATGGTTCGGCTTCAAATTCTTGTGAAATACATGATTTAGATTCAACTGCATGTGAATCAAACGTGTTAGCTTCAAATCCAAGCGAAACAGATGATTTAGCTTCAAATCAATGGAAAGTAGAAGGCGTAGATTCAAATCCATGCGGAACAAATGGTTATGCTTCAAAAACTTGTGATGTAAGTGATATAGATTCAACTGCAGGCGAAACAAACGAGATAGCTTCAAATCCATGCAAAATACATGATTAAGCTTCAAAACAGTACGAAGTAGAAGGCGTAGCTTCAAATCCATGCGAAACACACGATTAAGCTTCAAATCAATGCGATGTAGTAGGTTCAGCTTCAAATCCATGCCACACATATGATTTAACTTCAAATACTTGCGGTATAAGTGATATAGCTTCAAAAGCAGGAGGAACAAACGAGGTAGCTTCAATTCCATGCGAAACAAATGATTTAGCTTCAAATACTTGCCATATAAGTTAACCAGATTCAAATAGAGGCGAAACGAACGAGTTAGCTTCAAATCCATGCGAAACACATGATTCAGCTGCAAATAAATGCGATGTAGAAGTTATAGCTTCAAATCCATGCCAAACACATGATTTAGCTTCAAATCCACGGGATGTAGAAGTTTTAGCTTCAAATCCATGCGAAACACATGATTTAGCTTCAAATACTTGCGATATAAGTTAAATAGATTCAAATACAGGCGAAACGAACGAGTTAGCTTCAAATCCATGCGAAAGACATGATTCAGCTGCAAATAAATGCGATGTAGAAGGTTTAGCTTCAAATCCATGCGAAAAAAATGATTTAGCTTCAGATGCTTGCGATATAAATGGTATAGCTTCAAATGCAAGAGGAACGAACGAGATAGCTTCAAATCCATGCGAAACACACGATTTATCTTCAAATCAATGAGAAGTAGAAGGCTTTTTTTCAAATACATGAGAAACAATTGATTTAGATTCAGATACTTGCGATATAAGTGATATAGCTTCAAATGCAGGGGAAACAAACAAGTTAGCTTCAAATCCATGCGAAACACATGATTTAGCTTCAAATCAATACGATGTAGAAGGTTTAGCTTCAAATGCTGGCGAAACAAACGAGTTAGTTTCAGATCCATGCGAAATACATGATTTAGATTCAAATCAATTCGAAGTAGAAGGCTTTGCTTCAAATCCAAGCGAGACACATGATTTAGCTTCAAATCAGTGCGAAGTAGAAGGCTCAGCTTCAAATCGATGCGAATCTAATGGTTCGGCTTCAAATTCTTGTGAAATACATGATTTAGCTTCAACTGCATGTGAATCAAACGTGTTAGCTTCAAATCCAAGCGAAACAGATGATTTAGCTTCAAATCAATGGAAAGTAGAAGGCGTAGCTTCAAATCCATGCGGAACAAATGGTTATGCTTCAAAAACTTGTGATGTAAGTGATATAGATTCAACTGCAGGCGAAACAAACGAGATAGCTTCAAATCCATGCAAAATACATGATTAAGCTTCAAAACAGTACGAAGTAGAAGGCGTAGCTTCAAATCCATGCGAAACACACGATTAAGCTTCAAATCAATGCGATGTAGTAGGTTCAGCTTCAAATCCATGCCACACATATGATTTAACTTCAAATACTTGCGGTATAAGTGATATAGCTTCAAAAGCAGGAGGAACAAACGAGGTAGCTTCAATTCCATGCGAAACAAATGATTTAGCTTCAAATCAATGCGAAGTAGATGGCTTAGCTTCAAATCCATGCGAAACAAATGGTTTAGCTACAAATACTTGTGATATGCATTATTTAGCTACAACTGCATGCAAACAAACGAGTTTGCATCAAATCCATGCGAAACACACGATTTAGCTTCAAATCAATGCGATGTAGAAGGTTTAGCTTCAAATCCAAGCGAAACACATGATTTAGCTTCAAATACTTGCCATATAAGTTAACCAGATTCAAATACAGGCGAAACGAACGAGTTAGCTTCAAATCCATGCGAAACACATGATTCAGCTGCAAATAAATGCGATGTAGAAGTTATAGCTTCAAATTCATGCCAAACACATGATTTAGCTTCAAATCCACGGGATGTAGAAGTTTTAGCTTCAAATCCATGCGAAACACATGATTTAGCTTCAAATACTTGCGATATAAGTTAAATAGATTCAAATACAGGCGAAACGAACGAGTTAGCTTCAAATCCATGCGAAAGACATGATTCAGCTGCAAATAAATGCGATGTAGAAGGTTTAGCTTCAAATCCATGCGAAACACACGATTTAGCTTCAAATCCACGGGATGTAGAAGGTTTAGCTTCAAATCCATGCGATACACAAGATTTAGCCTCAAATCAATACGATGTAGAAGGTTCATCTTCAAATCCATACAACACATATGATTTAGCTTCAAATACTTGCGATATAAGTGATATAGCTTCAAGAGCTGGAGGAACAAACGAGGTAGCTTCAATTCCATGTGAAACAAATGATTTAGCTTCAAATCAATGCGAAGTAGAAGGCTTAGCTTCAAATCCATGCGAAACAAATAGTTTGGCTTAAATACTTGTGATATACATGAATCAGCTTCAACTGCATGAGAAACAAACGAGTTAGCTTCAAATCCATGCGACACACGATTTAGCTTCAAATCAATGCGAAGTAGAAGACTTAGCTTCAAATCCATGCAAAACACATGATTAAGCTTCAAATCCATGGGCAACACATAATTTAGGTTCATTGTCATGGTAAACACATGATTTAGCTTCACATACATGCGAAACAAATGGTTTAGCTTCAAATACTTGTGATATACATTATTTAACTTCAACTGCATGCGAAACAAACGAGTTACCTTCAAATCCACGCGTAACACATGATTTAGCTTCAAATCAATGCGATGTAGAAGGCTTAGCTTCAAATCCATGCAAAACTCGTGATTTAGGATCCAATCAATGCGAAGTAGAAGGCTTAGCTTCAAATCCATGCCAAGAACATGATTTAGCTTCAAATCCATGGGATGTAGAAGGTTTAGCTTAAAATCCATGCGAAACACATTATTTAGGTGCAAATCAGTGCGAAATAGAAGGCTCAGGTTCAAAGCCATGCGATTCAAATGGTTCATCTTCAAATACTTGTGAAAGACATGATTTAGCTTCAACTGCATGCGAAACAAACGAGTTACCATCAAATCCACGCGAAACAAATGATTTAGCTTCAAATCAATGCGATGTAGAAGGCTTAGCTTCAAATCCATGCAAAACACGTGATTTAGGATCCAATCAATGCGAAGTAGAAGGCTTAGCTTCAAATCCATGCCAAGAACATGATTTAGCTTCAAATCCATGGGATGTAGAAGATTTAGCTTCAAATCCATGCGAAACACATTATTTAGGTGCAAATCAGTGCGAAATAGAAGGCTCAGGTTCAAAGCCATGCGATTCAAATGGTTCATCTTCAAATACTTGTGAAAGACATGATTTAGCTTCAACTGCATGCGAAACAAACGAGTTACCTTCAAATCCACGCGAAACAAATGATTTAGCTTCAAAATGCGATGTAGAAGGCTTAGCTTCAAATCCATGCAAAACACGTGATTTAGGATCCAATCAATGCGAAGTAGAAGGCTTAGCTTCAAATCCATGCGAAACAAATGGTTTAGCTACAAATACTTGTGATATACATTATTTAGCTACAACTGCATGCGAAACAAACGAGTTAGCTTCAAATCCATGCGAAACAAATGGATAAGCTAAAAATGATTGTGATATACATAATTTAGCTACAACTCCATGCGAAACAAACGAGTTAGGTTCAAATCCATGCGAAACACATGATTCAGCAGCAAATCAATGCGATGTAGAAGGATTAGCTTCAACTCCATGCGAAACTAATGATTTAGCTTCAAATCAATGCGAAGTAGAAGGCTTAGCTTCAAATCCATGCGAAACATGTTGTTTAGCTTCAAATCCATGCGAAACATGTGGTTTAGCTACAAATACTTGTGATATAAATTATTTAGCTACAACTGCATGCGAAACAAACGAGTTAGCTTCAAGTCCATGCGAAACACTTGATTTAGCTGGAAATCAATGCGATGTGGAAGGTTTAGCTCCAAATCCATGCGACACAAATGATTTAGCATCAGATACTTGTTATATAAGTGATATAGCTCCTAATGTAGGGGAAACAAACGAGTTAGCTTCAAAGCCATGCAAAACACATTATTAAGCTGCAAATCAGTGCGATGTAGAAGGTTTAGCTTCAAATCCATGCGAAAAAAATGATTTAGCTTCAGATACTTGCGATATAAATGGTATAGCTTCAAATGCAAGAGGAACGAACGAGATAGCTTCAAATCCATGCGAAACACATGGTTCAGCTGCAAACCAATGCGATGTAGAAGGTTTAGCTTCAAATCCAAGCGATACACATGATTTAGCTTCAAATACTTGCGATATAAGTGATATAGTTTCAAATGCAGGAGAAACGAACGAGTTAGCGTCAAATCCATGCCAAACACATGATTCAGCTGCAAATCAATGCGATGTAGAAGGCTTAGCTTCAAATCCATGCAAAACACGTGATTTCGGATCCAATCAATGCGAAGTAGAAGGCTTAGATTCAAATCCATGCGAAACAAATGCTTTAGCTTCAAATACTTGCGATATAAATGATTTAGCTTCAAATACGGGAGAAACAAACGAGTTAGCTTCAAATCCATGCAAAACAGACGATTTAGCTTCAATTCAATGCCAAGTAGAAGGCTTAGCTTCAAATCCATGCGAATGAATTGTTTAGCTGCAAAGACTTGTGATATACATGATTTAGTTTCAACTTCATGCGAAACAAACGAGTTAGCTTCAAATCCATTCGAAACACAATATTTAGCGTCAAATCAATGCGATGTAGAAGGCAGAGCTTCAAATCTATGCGATACAAATGGATTCGCTTCAAATACTTGCGATATAAATGAAATAGCTTCAAATGCCGGCGACACAAACGAGTTAGCGTCAAATCCATGCAAAGAACATGAGTAAATTAAAAATGCATGCGGAAAACATGATTTAGGTTCAAATTCATGGCAAACGCGTGGTTTATCTTCAAATACATGCGAAACAAATTGTTTAGCTTCAGATACTTATGCTTTAGCTTCAACTGCATGCGAAACAAACGAGTTAGCTTCAAATCCGAGCGATACACATGATTAAGTTTCAAATCAATTCGAAGTAGAAGGCTTAGCTTCAAATCAATGCGATGTAGAAGGTTTAGCTTCAAATCTCTGCGAAACAAATGATTTAGCTTCAAATACTCTCGATATTAGTGATATAGCTTCAAATGCAGGCGAAACAAAAGAGTTAGCTTCAAATCCATGCGAAACACATGATTTAGCTTCATATCCAAGGGAATCAAATGATTTTGCTACAAATCAATGCGATGTAGAAGGTTTAGCTTCAAATCAATGCGAAACAAATGGTTTAGCTTCAACTACTTGTGATGTACATGATTTAGCTCCAACTGCATGCGAAACAAACGAGCTAGCTTCAAATACATGCGAAACACATGATTTAGCTTCAATCCAATGCGATGTAGAAGGTTTAGCTTCAAATCCGCGCGAAACAAATGATTTACATTCAAATACTTGCGATATAAGTGATATAGCTTCAAATGCAGGAAAGACAAATGAGTTAGCTTCAAATCCATGCGAAGCACATGATTTAGATGCAAATCAATGCGACGTAGAAGGCTTAGCTTCAAATCCGCCCGAAACAAATGATTTAGCTTCAAATAATTGCGATATAAGTATTATAGCTCCAACTGCATGCGAAACAAACGAGCTAGCTTCAAATACATGCGAAACACATGATTTATCTTCAATCCAATGCGATGTAGAAGGTTTAGCTTCAAATCCGCGCGAAACAAATGATTTACATTCAAATACTTGCGATATAAGTGATATGGCTTCAAATGCAGGAAAGACAAATGAGTTAGCTTCAAATCCATGCGAAACACATGATTTAGCTTCAAATCAATACGATGTAGAAGGCTCATCTTCAAATCCATGCGAAACAAATGGTTTAGCTTCAACTACTTGCGATATACATGATTTAGATTCATCTGCATGCGATACAAACGAGTTAGCTTCAATACATGCGAAACACATGATTTAGCTTCAAACAAATGCGATGTAGAAGGTGTAGCTTCAAATCCGGGCTAAACAAATGATTTACATTCAAATACTTGCTATATAAGTGATATAGCTTCGAATGCAGGAGAGACAAATGAGTTAGCTTCAAATCCATGCGAAGCGCATGATTTAGATGCAAATCAATGTGACATAGAAGGCTTAGCTTCAAATCCGCCCGAAACAAATGATTTAGCTTCAAATACTTGCGATATAAGTGATATAGCTTCAAATGCAGGCGAAACAAAAGAGTTAGCGTCAAATCCATGCGGAACACATGATTTAACTTCAATTCAATGCGAAGTAGGAGGCTTATCTTCAAATCCATGCGATACAAATGGTTTAGCTACAAATACTTGTGATATACATTATTTAGCTACAACTGCATGCGAAACAAACGAGTTACCTTCAAATCCATGCGAAACACACGATTTAGCTTCAAATCAATGCCATGTAGAAGGTTTAGCTTCAAATCCAATCGAAACAAATGATTTAGCTTCTAATACTTGCGATATAAGTGATATAGTTTCAAATGCAGGTGAAACGAACGAGTTAGCTTCAAATCGATGAGAAACACATGATTCAGCTGCAAATCAATGCGACGTAGAAGGCTTAGATTCAAATCCATGCAAAACACGTGATTTAGTATCCAATCAATGCGAAGTAGCAGGTTTAGCTTCAAATGCATGCGAAACAAATGATTGAGCTTCCTACACTTGGGATATAGGTGATATAGCTTCAACTGCATGCGAAACAAATGAGTTACATTCAAATCCAAGCGAAAAACATGATTTAGCTTCAAATACTTGCAATATAAGTGATATAGTTTCAAATGCAGGACAAACGAACGAGTTAGCTTCAAATCCATGCGAAACACATGATTCAGCTGCAAATCAATGCGATGTAGAAGGCTTAGATTCAAATCCATGCAAAACACGTGATTTAGGATCCAATCAATGCGAAGTAGAAGCCTTAGCTTCAAATCCATGCGAAACAAATGCTTTAGCTTCAAATACTTGCGATATAAATGATATAGCTTCAAATACAGGAGAAACAAACGAGTTAGCTTCAAATCCATGCAAAACACACGATTTAGCTTCAATTCAATGCCAAGTAGAAGGCTTAGCATCAAATCGATGCGAATCTAATGTTTCGGATTCAAATACTTGTGAAATGCATGATTTAGCTTCAACTACATGCGAAACAACGAGTTACCTTCAAATCCACGCGAAACACATAATTTAGCTTCAAATCAATGCGAAGTAACAGGTTTAACTTCACATCCATGCGAAACAAATGATTGAGCTTCAAATACTTGCGATATAATTGATATAGTTTCAAATGCAGGCGAAACGAACGAGTTAGCTGCAAATCGATGCGAAACACATGATTTAGCTTCAAATCAATGCGAAGTAGCAGGTTTAACTTCAAATCCATGGCAAACACATGATTTGGCTTCAAATCAATGTGATGTAGAAGGCTTAGCTTCAAATCCATGCAAAACACATGATTTAGGATCCAATCAATGCGAAGTAGAACGCTTAGCTTCAAATCCATGCGAAACAAATGGGTTAGCTTCAAATACTTGCGATATAAATGATACAGCTTCAAATACAGGAGAAACCAACGGGTTAGCTTCAAATCCATACAAAACACACGATTTAGCTTCAATTCAATGCCAAGTAGAAGGCTTAGCTTCAAATCTATGCGAATAAATTGTTTAGCTGCAAATAATTGTGATATACATGATTTAGTTTCAACTGCATGCGAAACAAACGAGTTACCTTCAAATCCACGCGCAACACATGATTTAGCTTCAAATCAATGCGATGTAGAAGTCTTAGCTTCAAATCCATGCCAAACACATGATTTAGCTTCAAATCCATGGGATGAAGAAGGTTTAGCTTCAAATCCATGCGAAACATATTATTTAGGTTCAAATCAGTGCGAAATAGAAGGCTCACGTTCAAAGCCATGCGATTCAAATGGTTCATCTTCAAATACTTGTGAAAGACATGATTTAGCTTCAACTGCATTCGCAACAAACGAGTTAGCTCCAAATCCACGCGGAACACATGATTTAACTTCAAATCAGTGCGAAGTAGAAGGCTTAGCTTCAAATCCATGCGAAACAAATGGTTTAGCTTCAAATACTTGCGATATAAATGATACAGCGTCAAATACAGGAGAAACAAACGAGTTAGCTTCAAATCCATGCAAAACACACGATTTAGCTTCAATTCAATGCCAAGTAGAAGGCTTAGTTTCAAATCCATGCGAAGCAAATGGTTTAGCTTCAAATACTTGCGATATAAATGATACAGCGTCAAATACAGGAGAAACAAACGAGTTAGCTTCAAATCCATGCAAAACACACGATTTAGCTTCAATTCAATGCCAAGTAGAAGGCTTAGCTTCAAATCCATGCGAAACAAATGGTTTAGCTTCAAATACTTGCGATATAAATGATACAGCTTCAAATACAGGAGAAACAAACGAGTTAGCTTCAAATCCATGCAAAACACACGATTTAGCTTCAATTCAATGCCAAGTAGAAGGCTTAGCTTCAAATCCATGCGAAGCAAATGGTTTAGCTTCAAATACTTGCGATATAAGTGATATAGTTTCAAATGCAGGCGAAACGAACGAGTTAGCTGCAAATCGATGCGAAACACATGATTCAGCTGCAAATCAATGCGATGTAGAATATTTAGCTTCAAATCCATGCCAAACACATGATTTAGCTTCAAATCCACGGGATGTAGAAGGTTTAGCTTCAAATCCATGCGAATCACATTATTTAGGTGCAAATCAGTGCGAAGTAGATAGCTCAGGTTCAAAGCCAAGCGATTCAAATGGTTCATCTTCAAATACTTGTGAAAGACATGATTTAGCTTCAACTGCATGCGAAACAAACGAGTTACCTTCAAATCCTCGCGAAACACATGATTTAGCTTCAAATCAATGTGATGAAGAAGGCTTAGATTCAAATCCATACAAAACACGTGATTTAGGATCCAATCAATGCGAAGTAGAAGGCTTAGCTTCAAATCCATGCGAAACAAATGGTTTAGCTTCGAATACTTGCGATGTAAATGATACAGCGTCAAATACAGGAGAAACAAACGAGTTAGCTTCAAATCCAAGCAAAACACACGATTTAGCTTCAATTCAATGCCAAGTAGAAGGCTTTGCTTCAAATCCATGCGAAACAAATGGTTTAGCTTCAAATACTTGCGATATAAATGATACAGCTTCAAATACAGGAGAAACAAACGAGGTAGCTTCAGTTCTATGCGAAACAAGTGATTTAGTTTCAAATCAATGCGAAGTAGCAGGCTTAGCTTCAAATCCATGCGAAACAAATGATTTAGCTACAAATACTTGTGATATACATTATTTAGCTACAACTGCATGCGAAACAAACGAGTTACCTTCAAATCCATGCGAAACACATGATTTAGCTTAAAATATATGCGATGTAGAAGGATTAGCTTCAAATCCATGCGTAACAAATGATTTAGCTACAAATACTTGTTATATACATTATTTAGCTACAACTGCATGCGAATCAAACGAGTTACCTTCAAATCCACGCGAAACACATGATTCAGCTGCAAAACAATGCGAAGTAGAAGGTTTAGCTTCAAATCCATGCCAAACACATGATTTAGCTTCAAATCCATGGGATGTAGAAGGTTTAGCTTCAAAAACCATGCGAAACACATTATTTAACTTCAAATCAGTGCGAAGTAAAAGGCTTAGCTTGAAATCCATGCGAATCTAATGGTTCGGCTTCAAATTCTTGCGAAATGCATGATTTAGCTTCAACTGCATGCGAAACAAATGAGTTACATTCAAATCCAAGCGAAACACATAATTTAGCTTCAAATCAATGCGATGTAGAAGGTTTAGCTTCAAATCCATGCGAAACAAATGATTGTGTTTCAAACACTTGGGATATAGGTGATATAGCTTCAACTGCATGCGAAACAAACGAGTTACCTTCAAATCCACGCGAAACACATGATTTAGCTTGAAATCAATTTCATGTAGAAGGTTTAGCTTCAAATCCATGCGAAACAAATGATTTAGCTTCAAATCAATGCGAAGTAGAAGGCTTAGCTTCAAATCCATGCGAAACAAGTGGTTTAGCTACAAATACTTGTGATATACATTATTTAGCTACAACTGCATGCGAAACAAACGAGTTAGCTTCAAGTCCATGCGAAACACATGATTTAGCTGGAAATCAATGCGATGTAGAAGGTTTAGCTCCAAATCCATGCGAAACAAATGATTTAGCATCAGATACTTGTTATATAAGTGATATAGCTCCAAATGTAGGGGAAACAAACGAGTTAGCTTCAAAGCCATGCAAAACACATTATTAAGCTGCAAATAAGTGCGATGTAGAAGGTTTAGCTTCAAATCCATGCGAAACGAATGATTTAGATTCAAATACTTGCTGTATAAATGGTAGAGCTTCAAATGCAGGCTAAACAAGCGAGTTATCTTCGAGTCCATGCGAATAACATGATTTAGCTTCAAATCCATGCGATACTCAAGATTTAGCTTCAAATCAATTCGATGTAGAAGGTTCAGCTTCAAATCCATGCGACACATATGATTTAGCTACAAATACTTGCGATATAAGTGATATAGCTTCAAATACAGGCGAAACGAACGAGTTAGCTTCAAATCCATGCGAAACACATGATTCATTTGCAAATCAATGCGATGTAGAAGGTTCAGCTTCAAGTCCATGCAAAACACGTGATTTAGCTACAAATACTTGTGATATACATTATTTAGCTACAACTGCATGCGAAACAAACGAGATAGCTTCAAATCCATGCGAAACGCATGATTCAGATGCAAATCAATGCGATGTAGCAGGTTTAGCTTCAAATCCATGCCAAACACATGATTTAGCTTCAAATCCATGGGATGTAGAAGGTTTAGCTTCAAATCCATGAGAAACAAATGATTTAGCTTCAGATACTTGCGATATAAGTGATATAGATTCAACTGCATGCGAAAAAAACGATTCAGCTTCAAATCCAAGGGAAACACATCATTTAGCTTCAAATCAATGCGAAGTAAAAGGCTTAGCATCAAATCCATACGAAACGAATGATTTAGCATCAAATACTTGTGAATATAAGTGATATAGCTTCAAATGCAGGCGAAACAAACGAGTTAGCTTCAGATCCATGCGAAACACATGATTTAGTTGCAAATCAATGCGATGTAGAGGGTTTAGCTTCAAATCCATGCGATACACATGATTTAGCTTCAAATCAATGAGATGTAGAAAGTTCAGTTTCAAATCCATGCGACGCAAATGATTTAGCTTCAAATACTTGCGATATAAGTGATATAGCTTCAAAAGCAGGAGGAACAAACGAGTTAGCTTCAAATCCACGCGAAAAATTGAATTGGTTCAAATGAATGCGATGTAGAAGGTTTAGCTTCAAATCCAAGCGATACACAAGATTTTGCTTAAAATAAATGCGATGTAGTAGGTTCAGCTTCAAATCCATGCGACACATTTGATTTAGCTTCAAATACTTGCGATATAAGTGATATAGCTTCAAAAGCAGGAGGAACAAACGAGGTAGCTTCAATTCTATGCGAAACAAATGATTTAGCTTCAAATCAACGCGAAGTAGAAGGCTTAGCATCAAATCCATGCGAAACAAATGGTTTAGCTACAAATACTTGTGATATACATGATTTAGCTTCAACTGCATGCGACACAAACGAGTTAGCTTCAAATTCATGCGAAACACATGATTCAGATGCAAATCAATGCGATGTAGAAGGTTTAGCTTCAAATCCATGCCAAACACATGATTTAGCTTCAAATCCATGGGATGTAGAAGGTTTAGCTTCAAATTCATGAGAAACAAATGATTTAGCTTCAGATACTTGTGATATACATTATTTAGCTACAACTGCATGGGGCCAAACAAGTTAGCTTCAAATCCATGCGAAACACATTATTTAGCTGCAAATCAGTGCGAAGTAGTAGACTCATGTTCAAATCAATGCGATTCAAATGGTTCATCTTCAAATACTTGTGAAAGACATGATTTAGCTTCAAGTGCATGCGAAACAAACGAGTTAGCTTCAAATCCATGCGAAACACATGATTTAGCTGCAAATCAATGCGATGTAGGAGGTTTAGCTTCAAATCCATGCGAAACAAATGATTTAACTTCAAATCAATGCGAAGTAGAAGGCTTAGCTTCAAATCCATGCGAAACAAGTGGTTTAGATTCAAAGACTTGTGATATACATGATTTAGATTCAACTGCATGCGACACAAACGAGTTAGGTTCAAATCCATGCTAATGACATGATTTAGCATCAAATCAGTGCGAAAGAAATGGTTTAGATTCAAATACTTGTGATATACATGATTTAGCTTCAACTGCATGCGACACAAACGAGTTAGGTTCAAATCCATGCGAAACACATGATTCAGCAGCAAATCAATGCGATGTAGAAGGTTTAGCTTCAAATCCATGCCAAACACATGATTTAGCTTCATATCCATGTGATGTAGAAGGTTTAGCTTCAAATCCATGCGATACACAAGATTTTGCTTAAAATCAATGCGTTGTAGTAGGTTCAGCCTCAAATCCATGCGACACATATGATTTAGCTTCAAACACTTGGGATAAAGGTGATATAGCTTCAAATCCATGCGACACATATGATTTAGCTTCAAATACTTGCGATATAAGTGATATAGCTTCAAAATCAGGAGGAACAAACGAGGTAGCTTCAATTCTATGCGATACAAATGATTTAGCTTCAAATCAATGGGAAGTAGATGGCTTAGCTTAAAATCCATGCAAAACACGTGATTTAGCTTCTAATTAATGAGAGTAGAAGGCTTAGCTTCAAATCCATGCGAAACAAATGGTTTAGCTTCAAATACTTGTGATATACATTATTTAGCTACAACTGCATGCGAAACAAACGAGTTAACTTCAAATCCATGCGAAACACATGATTTAGCTTCAAATCAATGCGATGTAGAAGGTTTAGCTTCAAATCCATGCGATTTACAAGATTTAGTTTCAAATCAATGCGATGTAGAAGGTTCAGCTTCAAATCCATGCGACACATATGATTTAGCTTCAAATACTTGCGATATAAGTGATATAGCTTCAAAAGCAGGAGGGACAAACGAGGTAACTTCATTTCTATGCGAAACAAATGATTTAGCTTCAAATCAATGCGAAGTACAAGGCTTAGCTTCAAATCAATGCAAAACACGTGATTTAGCTTCTAACTAATGCGAAGTAGAAGGCTTAGCTTCAAATCCATGCGAAACAAATGGTTTAGCTTCAAATACTTGTGATATACGTTATTTAGATTTAACTGCATGCGCAACGAACGAGTTAGCTTCAAATCCAATGCGAAACATATGATTTAGCTGGAAATCAATGCGATGTAGGAGGTTTAGCTTCAAATCCATGCGAAACAAATGATTTAGCTTCAAATCAATGCGAAGTAGAAGGCTTAGCTTCAAATCCATGCGAAACAAATGGTTTAGCTTCAAATACTTGTGATATACGTTATTTAGATTTAACTGCATGCGCAACGAACGAGTTAGCTTCAAATCCATGCGAAACAAATGGTTTAGCTAGAAATACTTGTGATATACATTATTTAGCTACAACTGCATGCGATATAAATGATATAGATTCAACAGGCATGCGAAAAAAACGATTCACCTCCAAATCCATGGGAAACGCATGATTTAACTTCAAATCAATGCGAAGTAAAAGGGTTAGCTTCAAATCCATGCGAAACGAATGGTTTAGCATCAAATACTTGCGAATATAAGTGATATAGCTTCAAATGCATTCGAAACAAACGAGTTAGCTTCAGATCCATGCGAAATACATGATTTAGCTTCAAATCAATTCGAAGTAGAAGGCTTAGCTTCAAATCCAAGCGAGACACATGATTTAGCTTCAAATGAGTGCGAAGTAGAAGGCTCAGCTTCAAATCGATGCGAATCTAATGGTTCGGCTTCAAATTCTTGTGAAATACATGATTTAGCTTCAACTGCATGTGAAACAAACGTGTTAGCTTCAAATCCAAGCGAAACAGATGATTTAGCTTCAAATCAATGCGAAGTAGAAGGCGTAGCTTCAAATCCATGCGGAACAAATGGGTATGCTTCAAAAACTTGTGATATATGTGATATAGATTCAACTGCAGGCGAAACAAACGAGATAGCTTCAAATCCATGCAAAACACATGATTAAGCTTCAATTCAATGCGATGTAGAAGGTTTAGCTTCAAAACCAAGCGGAACACATATGATTTAGCTTCATATACTTGCGATATAAACGAAGTAACTTCAAATGCTGAGGAATACAATCAAGTTAGCTTCAAATCCATGCAAAACACATGATTAAGCTACAAATCCAAGGGCAACACATGATTTAGGTTCATTGTCATGGTAAACACATGATTTAGCTTCACATACATGCGAAACAAATGGTTTAGCTACAAATACTTGTGATATACGTTATTTAGATTTAACTGCATGCGCAACGAACGAGTTAGCTTCAAATCCATGCGAAACAAATGGTTTAGCTAGAAATACTTGTGATATACATTATTTAGCTACAACTGCATGCGATATAAATGATATAGATTCAACAGGCATGCGAAAAAAACGATTCACCTCCAAATCCATGGGAAACGCATGATTTAACTTCAAATCAATGCGAAGTAAAAGGGTTAGCTTCAAATCCATGCGAAAACGAATGGTTTAGCATCAAATACTTGCGAATATAAGTGATATAGCTTCAAATGCATTCGAAACAAACGAGTTAGCTTCAGATCCATGCGAAATACATGATTTAGCTTCAAATCAATTCGAAGTAGAAGGCTTAGCTTCAAATCCAAGCGAGACACATGATTTAGCTTCAAATGAGTGCGAAGTAGAAGGCTCAGCTTCAAATCGATGCGAATCTAATGGTTCGGCTTCAAATTCTTGTGAAATACATGATTTAGCTTCAACTGCATGTGAAACAAACGTGTTAGCTTCAAATCCAAGCGAAACAGATGATTTAGCTCAAATCAATGCGAAGTAGAAGGCGTAGCTTCAAATCCATGCGGAACAAATGGGTATGCTTCAAAAACTTGTGATATATGTGATATAGATTCAACTGCAGGCGAAACAAACGAGATAGCTTCAAATCCATGCAAAACACATGATTAAGCTTCAATTCAATGCGATGTAGAAGGTTTAGCTTCAAAACCAAGCGGAACACATATGATTTAGCTTCATATACTTGCGATATAAACGAAGTAACTTCAAATGCTGAGGATACAATCAAGTTAGCTTCAAATCCATGCAAAACACATGATTAAGCTACAAATCCAAGGGCAACACATGATTTAGGTTCATTGTCATGGTAAACACATGATTTAGCTTCACATACATGCGAAACAAATGGTTTAGCTACAAATACTTGTGATGTACATTATTTAGCTACAACTGCATGCGAAACAAAAGAATTTGCCTCAAATCCATGCGAAACACACGATTTAGCTTCAAATCTATGCGATGTAGAAGGTTTAGCTTCAAATCCAAGCGATTCACATGATTTAGCTTCAAATACTTGCGATATAAGTGAAATAGATTCAAATACAGGCGAAACGAACGAGTTAGCTTCAAATCCATGCGAATCACAAGATTCAGCTGCAAATCAATGCGATGTAGAAGGTTTAGCTTCAAATCATGCAAAACACATGATTTAACTTCAAATCCACGGGATGTAGAAGGTTTAGCTTCAAATCCATGCGACGCACATGATTTAGCTTCAATACTTGCGATATAAGTGATATAGCTCCAAAATCTGGAGGAACAAACGAGGTAGCTTCAATTCCATGCGAAACAAATGATTTAGCTTCAAATCAATGCGATGTAGAAGGTTCAGCTTCAAATCCATGCGACACATATGATTTAGCTTCAAATACTTGCGATATAAGTGATATAGATTCAAATACAGGAGAAACGAACGAGTTAGCTTCAAATCAATGCGATGTAGAAGATTTAGCTTCAAATCCATGCGAAACAAATGATGTAGCTTCAAATCAATGCGAAGTAGAAGGCTTAGCTTCAAATCCATGCGAAACAAATGGATAAGCTAAAAATGCTTGTGATATACATAATTTAGCTACAACTGCATGCGAAACAAACGAGTTAGGTTCAAATCCATGCGAAACACATGATTCAGCAGCAAATCAATGCGATGTAGAAGGATTAGCTTCAAATCCATGCCAAACACATGATTTAGCTTCATATCCATGGGATGTAGAAGGTTTAGCTTCAAATCCATGGGATACACAAGATTTTTCTTAAAATCAATGCGATGTAGTAGGTTCAGCTTCAAACCCATACGACACATATGATTTAGCTTCAAATACTTGCGATATAAGTGATATAGCTTCAAAAGCAGGAGGAACAAACGAGGTAGCTTCAATTCCATGCAAAACACATTATTAGGCTGCAAAACCAGTGCGATGTAGAAGGTTTAGCTTCAAATCCATGCGAAAAAAATGATTTAGCTTCAGATACTTGCGATATTAGTGGTATAGCTTCAAATGCAAGAGGAACGAACGAGATAGCTTCAAATCCATGCGAAACACATGATTTAGCTTCAAATCAATGCGATGTAGAAGGTTTAGCTTCAAATCCATGCGATTTACAAGATTTAGCTTCAAATCAATGCGATGTAGAAGGTTCAGCTTCAAATCCATGCGACACATATGATTTAGGTTCAACTACTTGCGATATAAGTGATATAGCTTCAAAATCTGGAGGAACAAACGAGGTAGCTTCAATTCCATGCGAAACAAATGAGTTAGCTTCAAATCAATGCGAAGTAGAGGGCTTAGCTTCAAATCCTTGAGAAACAAATGGTTTAGCTACAAATACTTGTGATATACATTATTTAGCTACAACTGCATGCGAAACAAACGAGTTAGCTTCAAATACATGGGAAACACATGATTTAGCTTCAAATCAATGCGATGTAGAAGGTCTAGCATCAAATCTATGCGATACAAATGATTGAGCTTCAAGCACTTGGGATAAAGGTGATATAGCTTCAACTGCATGCGAAATAAACGAGTTACCTTCAAATCACGCGAAACACGTGATTTAGCTTCAAATCAATTTGATGTAGAAGGTTTAGCTTCAAATCCATGCGAAACAAATGATTTAGCAAAAAATCAATGGGAAGTAGAAGGCTTAGCTTCAAATCCATGCGAAACAAATGGTGTAGCTACAAATACTTGTGATATACATTATTTAGCTACAACTGCATGCGAAACAAACGAGTTAGCTTCAAATCCACGCGAAACACATGATTTAGCTTCAAATCAATGCGATGTAGAAGGTTTAGCTTCAAATCCATGCGAAACAAATGATTTAGCTTCAAATCAATGCGAAGTAGAAGGCTTAGCTTCAAATCCATGCGAAACAAATGGTTTAGCTGCAAATACTTGTGATATACATTATTTAGCTACAACTGCATGCGAAACAAACGAGTTACCTTCAAATCCATGCGAAACACACGATTTAGCTTCAAATCAATGCGATGTAGAAGGTTTAGCTTCAAATCCATGCGAAACAAATGATTGTGTTTCAAACACTTGGGATATAGGTGATATAGCTTCAACTGCATGCGAAACAAACGAGTTACCTTCAAATCCACGCGAAACACATGATTTAGCTTCAAATCAATTTCATGTAGAAGGTTTAGCTTCAAATCCATGCGAAACAAATGATTTAGCTTCAAATCAATGCGAAGTAGAAGGCTTAGCTTCAAATCCATGCGAAACAAGTGGTTTAGCTACAAATACTTGTGATATACATTATTTAGCTACAACTGCATGCGAAACAAACGAGTTAGCTTCAAGTCCATGCGAAACACATGATTTAGCATCAGATACTTGTTATATAAGTGATATAGCTCCAAATGTAGGGGAAACAAACGAGTTAGCTTCAAAGCCATGCAAAACACATTATTAAGCTGCAAATAAGTGCGATGTAGAAGGTTTAGCTTCAAATCCATGCGAAACGAATGATTTAGATTCAAATACTTGCAGTATAAATGGTAGAGCTTCAAATGCAGGCTAAACAAGCGAGTTATCTTCGAGTCCATGCGAATAACATGATTTAGCTTCAAATCCATGCGATACTCAAGATTTAGCTTCAAATCAATTCGATGTAGAGGTTCAGCTTCAAATCCATGCGACACATATGATTTAGCTACAAATACTTGCGATATAAGTGATATAGCTTCAAATACAGGCGAAACGAACGAGTTAGCTTCAAATCCATGCGAAACACATGATTCATTTGCAAATCAATGCGATGTAGAAGGTTCAGCTTCAAGTCCATGCAAAACACGTGATTTAGCTACAAATACTTGTGATATACATTATTTAGCTACAACTGCATGCGAAACAAACGAGTTAGCTTCAAATCCATGCGAAACACATGATTCAGATGCAAATCAATGCGATGTAGCAGGTTTAGCTTCAAATCCATGCCAAACACATGATTTAGCTTCAAATCCATGGGATGTAGAAGGTTTAGCTTCAAATCCATGAGAAACAAATGATTTAGCTTCAGATACTTGTGATATATGTGATATAGATTCAACTGCATGCGAAAAAAACGATTCAAGCTTCAATCCAAGGGAAACACATCATTTAGCTTCAAATCAATGCGAAGTAAAAGGCTTAGCATCAAATCCATGCGAAACGAATGATTTAGCATCAAATACTTGCGAATATAAGTGATATAGCTTCAAATGCAGGCGAAACAAACGAGTTAGCTTCAGATCCATGCGAAACACATGATTTAGTTGCAAATCAATGCGAAGTACAAGGCTTAGCTTCAAATCAATGCAAAACACGTGATTTAGCTTCTAACTAATGCGAAGTAGAAGGCTTAGCTTCAAATCCATGCGAAACAAATGGTTTAGCTTCAAATACTTGTGATATACGTTATTTAGATTTAACTGCATGCG
This sequence comes from Megalopta genalis, assembly GCF_051020955.1. Taxonomy (NCBI): domain Eukaryota; kingdom Metazoa; phylum Arthropoda; class Insecta; order Hymenoptera; family Halictidae; genus Megalopta; species Megalopta genalis. The sequence continues at coordinate 3,428 of NW_027477729.1, read as the reverse complement.
CAACGAACGAGTTAGCTTCAAATCCAATGCGAAACACATGATTTAGCTGGAAATCAATGCGATGTAGGAGGTTTAGCTTCAAATTCATGCGAAACAAATGATTTAGCTTCAAATCAATGCGAAGTAGAAGGCTTAGCTTCAAATCCATGCGAAACAAATGGTTTAGCTTCAAATACTTGTGATATACGTTATTTAGATTTAACTGCATGCACAACGAACGAGTTAGCTTCAAATCCATGTGAAACAAATGGTTTAGCTAGAAATACTTGTGATATACATTATTTAGCTACAACTGCATGCGATATAAATGATATAGATTCAACTGCATGCGAAAAAAACGATTCACCTCCAAATCCATGGGAAACGCATGATTTAACTTCAAATCAATGCGAAGTAAAAGGGTTAGCTTCAAATCCATGCGAAACGAATGGTTTAGCATCAAATACTTGCGAATATAAGTGATATAGCTTCAAATGCATTCGAAACAAACGAGTTAGCTTCAGATCCATGCGAAATACATGATTTAGCTTCAAATCAATTCGAAGTAGAAGGCTTAGCTTCAAATCCAAGCGAGACACATGATTAGCTTCAAATGAGTGCGAAGTAGAAGGCTCAGCTTCAAATCGATGCGAATCTAATGGTTCGGCTTCAAATTCTTGTGAAATACATGATTTAGCTTCAACTGCATGTGAAACAAACGTGTTAGCTTCAAATCCAAGCGAAACAGATGATTTAGCTTCAAATCAATGCGAAGTAGAAGGCGTAGCTTCAAATCCATGCGGAACAAATGGGTATGCTTCAAAAACTTGTGATATATGTGATATAGATTCAACTGCAGGCGAAACAAACGAGATAGCTTCAAATCCATGCAAAACACATGATTAAGCTTCAATTCAATGCGATGTAGAAGGTTTAGCTTCAAAACCAAGCGGAACACATATGATTTAGCTTCATATACTTGCGATATAAATGAAGTAACTTCAAATGCTGAGGATACAATCAAGTTAGCTTCAAATCCATGCAAAACACATGATTAAGCTACAAATCCATGGGCAACACATGATTTAGGTTCATTGTCATGGTAAACACATGATTTAGCTTCACATACATGCGAAACAAATGGTTTAGCTACAAATACTTGTGATGTACATTATTTAGCTACAACTGCATGCGAAACAAAAGAATTTGCCTCAAATCCATGCGAAACACACGATTTAGCTTCAAATCTATGCGATGTAGAAGGTTTAGCTTCAAATCCAAGCGAATCACATGATTTAGCTTCAAATACTTGCGATATAAGTGAAATAGATTCAAATACAGGCGAAACGAACGAGTTAGCTTCAAATCCATGCGAAACACAAGATTCAGCTGCAAATCAATGCGATGTAGAAGGTTTAGCTTCAAATCCATGCAAAACACATGATTTAACTTCAAATCCACGGGATGTAGAAGGTTTAGCTTCAAATCCATGCGACGCACATGATTTAGCTTCAAATACTTGCGATATAAGTGATATAGCTCCAAAATCTGGAGGAACAAACGAGGTAGCTTCAATTCCATGCGGCGAAACAAAATGATTTCGCTTCAAATCAATGCGATGTAGAAGGTTCAGCTTCAAATCCATGCGACACATATGATTTAGCTTCAGATACTTGTGATATTAGTGGTATAGCTTCAAATGCAAGAGGAACGAACGAGATAGCTTCAAATCCATGCGAAACACATGATTTAGCTTCAAATCAATGCGATGTAGAAGGTTTAGCTTCAAATCCATGCGATTTACAAGATTTAGCTTCAAATCAATGCGATGTAGAAGGTTCAGCTTCAAATCCATGCGACACATATGATTTAGGTTCAACTACTTGCGATATAAGTGATATAGCTTCAAAATCTGGAGGAACAAACGAGGTAGCTTCAATCCATGCGAAACAAATGAGTTAGCTTCAAATCAATGCGAAGTAGAGGGCTTAGCTTCAAATCCTTGAGAAACAAATGGTTTAGCTACAAATACTTGTGATATACATTATTTAGCTACAACTGCATGCGAAACAAACGAGTTAGCTTCAAATACATGGGAAAACACATGATTTAGCTTCAAATCAATGCGATGTAGAAGGTCTAGCATCAAATCTATGCGATACAAATGATTGAGCTTCAAGCACTTGGGATAAAGGTGATATAGCTTCAACTGCATGCGAAATAAACGAGTTACCTTCAAATCCACGCGAAACACGTGATTTAGCTTCAAATCAATTTGATGTAGAAGGTTTAGCTTCAAATCCATGCGAAACAAATGGTTTAGCAAAAAATCAATGGGAAGTAGAAGGCTTAGCTTCAAATCCATGCGAAACAAATGGTGTAGCTACAAATACTTGTGATATACATTATTTAGCTACAACTGCATGCGAAACAAACGAGTTAGCTTCAAATCCACGCGAAACACATGATTTAGCTTCAAATCAATGCGATGTAGAAGGTTTAGCTTCAAATCCATGCGAAACAAATGATTTAGCTTCAAATCAATGCGAAGTAGAAGGCTTAGCTTCAAATCCATGCGAAACAAATGGTTTAGCTGCAAATACTTGTGATATATATTATTTAGCTACAACTGCATGCGAAACAAACGAGTTACCTTCAAATCCATGCGAAACACACGATTTAGCTTCAAATCAATGCGATGTAGAAGGTTTAGCTTCAAATCCATGCGAAACAAATGATTGTGTTTCAAACACTTGGGATATAGGTGATATAGCTTCAACTGCATGCGAAACAAACGAGTTACCTTCAAATCCACGCGAAACACATGATTTAGCTTCAAATCAATTTCATGTAGAAGGTTTAGCTTCAAATCCATGCGAAACAAATGATTTAGCTTCAAATCAATGCGAAGTAGAAGGCTTAGCTTCAAATCCATGCGAAACAAGTGGTTTAGCTACAAATACTTGTGATATACATTATTTAGCTACAACTGCATGCGAAACAAACGAGTTAGCTTCAAGTCCATGCGAAACACATGATTTAGCATCAGATACTTGTTATATAAGTGATATAGCTCCAAATGCAGGCGAAACAAACGAGTTAGCTTCAGATCCATGCGAAACACATGATTTAGTTGCAAATAAGTGCGATGTAGAAGGTTTAGCTTCAAATCCATGCGAAACGAATGATTTAGATTCAAATACTTGCAGTATAAATGGTAGAGCTTCAAATGCAGGCTAAACAAGCGAGTTATCTTCGAGTCCATGCGAATAACATGATTTAGCTTCAAATCCATGCTATACTCAAGATTTAGCTTCAAATCAATTCGATGTAGAAGGTTCAGCTTCAAATCCATGCGACACATATGATTTAGCTACAAATACTTGCGATATAAGTGATATAGCTTCAAAATACAGGCGAAACGAACGAGTTAGCTTCAAATCCATGCG
>NW_027477728.1:0-58857 GCF_051020955.1 Megalopta genalis | reverse complement strand
GAATCAAATGATTTAGCTTCAAATACTTGCGAATTTAAGTGATACAGCTTCAAATGCATGCGAAACAATCGAGTTAGCATCAAATTCATGCGAAACTCATGATTTAGCTAAAAATCAATGCGAAGTAGAAGGCGTAGCTTCATATCCATGCGGAACACATGATTTAGCTTAAAATTCATTGCGAAACAGATTATTTAGCTTCACATACTTGCGATTAAATGATATAGCTTCAAATGCAGGCGAAACAAACGAGTAACCTTCAAATCCATACGAAACACAAGATTTACCTTCAAATTAATGCAAAGTAGAAGGTTTATCTTCAAAGCCATGCGACACAAATGATTTAGATTCAAATAATTGTTATATAATTGATATAGCTTCAACTGCAGGCGAAACAAACGAGCTAACTTCAAATCCAAGCGAAACACATGATTTAGTTTCAAATCAATGCGAAGTAGAAGGCTTAGCTTCAAATCGATGCGATACGAATGAATTAGCTTCAAATACCTGCGATAGAAATGATATAGCTTCAAATGCAGGCGAAACAAACGAGTTAGCATCAAGTCTATGCGAAACACATAATTTAGCTTCAAATTCATGCGAAACACATGGTTTAGCTTCACATTCTTGCGAAACAAATGGTTTAGATTCAGATACTTGTGATAAACATGATTTAGCTTCAAATGCAGTCGAAACAATCGAGTTAGTTTCAAATCCATGCGAAACACAAGATTTAGCTTCGAATCCAAGCGACACACATGGTTTAGCTTCATATTCTTGCGAAACAAATGGTTTAGCTTCATATACTTGTGATAATCTTGATTTAGCTTCAACCGCATGCGAAACAAACGAATTAGCTTTAAAACCAAGCGAGACACAAGGATTTAGCTTCAAATCAATACGAAGTAGATGGCTTAGCTTCTTATCCATGCGAAACAAATGACTTAGCTTCACATACTTGCGACGTAAATGATATAGCTTCAAATGCAGACGAAACAAACGAGTTAGCTTCAAATCCTAGCGAAACACATGATTTAACTTCAAATTAATGCAAAGTAGAAGGTTTAACTTCAAAGCCATGCGACACAAATGATTTTTTCTTCCAAATACTTGCGATATAATTAATATAGCTTCAAATGCAGGCGAAACGAACGAGTTAGCTTCAAATCCATGCGAAACAAATGATTTTTCTTCAAATACTTGCGATACAAGTGAGCTAGCTTCACGTGCAGGCGAACCAAACCAGGTAGTTTCAATTCCATGCGAAACTCATGATTTAGCTTAAAATTCATACGAAACAAATGATTTAGCTTCAAATACTTGCGATATAAACGATATACCTTCAAATGCAGGCAAAACAAACGAGTTAGCTTCAAATCCAAGCGGAAACACATGATTTAGCTTCAAATCAATGCCAAGTAGAAGGCTTAGCTTCATATCCATGCGAATCAAATGACTTAGCTTCAAATACTTGTGAATTTTAGTGATACAGCTTCAAATGCATGCGAAACAAACGAGTTAGCATCAAATCCATGCGAAACACATGATTTAGCTAAAATCAATGCGAAGTAGAAGGCGTAGCTTCATATCCATGCGGAACACATGATTTAGCTTAAAATTCATGCGAAACAGATTATTTTGCTTCACATACTTGCGATTAAATGATATAGCTTCAAATGCAGGCGAAACAAACGAGTAAGCTTCAAATCCATACGAAACACATGATTTACCTTCAAATTAATGCAAAGTAGAAGGTTTATCTTCAAAGCCATGCGACACAATGATTTAGATTCAAATACTTGTTATATAATTGATATAGCTTCAACTGCAGGCGAAACAAACAAGTTGACTTCAAATCCAAGCGAAACACATGATTTAGTTTCAAATCAATGCGAAGTAGAAGGCTTAGCTTCAAATCGATGCGATACGAATGAGTTAGCTTCAAATACCTGCGATAGAAATGATATAGCTTCAAATGCAGGCGAAACAAACGAGTTAGCATCAAGTCTATGCGAAACACATGATTTAGCTTCAAATTCATGCGAAACACATGGTTTAGCTTCACATTCTTGCGAAACAAATGGTTTAGATTCAGATACTTGTGATAAACATGATTTAGCTTCAAATGCAGTCGAAACAATCGAGTTAGTTTCAAATCCATGCGAAACACAAGATTTAGCTTCGAATCCAAGCGACACACATGGTTTAGCTTCATATTCTTGCGAAACAAATGGTTTATCTTCATATACTTGTGATAATCTTGATTTAGCTTCAACGCATGCGAAACAAACGAATTAGCTTTAAAACCAAGCGAGACACATGATTTAGCTTCAAATCAATACGAAGTAGATGGCTTAGCTTCTTATCCATGCGAAACAATGACTTAGCTTCAAATACTTGCAAATATAAGTGATACAGCTTCAAATGCATGCAAAACAAACGAGTTAGCTTCAAATCCAAGCGATACACATGATTTAACTTCAAATTAATGCAAAGTAGAAGGTTTATCTTCAAAGCCATGCGACACAAATGATTTAGCTTCAAATACTTGCGATATAAACGATATACCTTCAAATGCAGGCAAAACAAACGAGTTAGCTTCAAATCCAAGCGGAACACATGATTTAGCTTCAAATCAATGCCAAGTAGAAGGCTTAGCTTCATATCCATGCGAATCAAATGACTTAGCTTCAAATACTTGCGAATTTTAGTGATACAGCTTCAAATGCATGCGAAACAAACGAGTTAGCTTCAAATCCATACGAAACACATGATTTACCTTCAAATTAATGCAAAGTAGAAGGTTTATCTTCAAAGCCATGCGACACAAATGATTTAGCTTCAAATACTTGTTATATAATTGATATAGCTTCAACTGCAGGCGAAACAACGAGTTAACCTCAAATCCAAGCGAAACACATGATTTAGTTTCAAATCAATGCGAAGTAGAAGGCTTAGCTTCAAATCGATGCGATACGAATGAGTTAGCTTCAAATACCTGCGATAGAAATGATATAGCTTCAAATGCAGGCGAAACAAACGAGTTAGCTTCAAGTCTATGCGAAACACATGATTTAGCTTCAAATTCATGCGAAACACATGGTTTAGCTTCATATTCTTGCGAAACAAATGGTTTAGATTCAGACACATGTGATAAACATGATTTAGCTTCAAATGCAGGGGAAACAAACGAGTTAACTTCAAATCTATGCGAAACACATGATTTAGCTTCAAATCCAAGCGAAACACAAGGTTTAGCTTCATATTCTTGCGAAACAAATGGTTCAGCTTCAAATACTTGTGATAAACATGATTTAGCTTCAACCGCATGCGAAACAAACGAGTTAGCATTAAAACCAAGCGAGACACGTGATTTAGCTTCAAATCAATGCGAAGTAGATGGCTTAGCTTCATATCCATGCGAAACAAATGACTTAGCTTCAAATACATGCGATATAAGTGATATAGATTCAACTGCATGCGAAACAAACGAGGTAGCTTCAAATCCATGCGAAACAAATGATTTTTCTTCAAATACTTGCGATACAAGTGAACGAGCTTCAAATGCAGGTGAAACAAACCAGGTAGCTTCAATTCCATGCGAAACACATGATTTAGCTTAAGATTCATGCGAAACAGATTATCTAGCTTCACATACTTGCGATTAAATGATATAGCTTCAAATGCAGGCGAAACAAACGAGTTAGCTACAAATCCAAGCGGAACACACGATTTAGCTTCAAATCAATGCCAAGTAGAAGGCTTAGCTTCATATCCATGCGAATCAAATGACTTAGCTTCAAATACTTGTGAATTTAGTGATACAGCTTCAAATGCATGCGGAAACAAACGAGTTAGCATCAAATCCATGCGAAACTCATGATTTAGCTAAAAATCAATGCGAAGTAGAAGGCGTAGCTTCATATCCATGCGGAACACATGATTTAGCTTAAAATTCATGCGAAACAGATTATTTAGCTTCACATACTTGCGATTGAATGATATAGCTTCAAATGCAGGCGAAACAAACGAGTAAGCTTCAAATCCATACGAAACACATGATTTAGCTCCAAATCAATGCGAAGTAGGAAGCTTAGCTTCTAATCCATGCGAATCAAAGGATTTAGCTTCAAATCAATGCGTAGTAGAAAGCTTAGCTTCGAATCCATGCGAATCAAATGATTTAGCTTCAAATGCTTGTCATATACATGATATAGCCTCAAATGCAGGCCGAACAAACGAGTTACCTTCAAATCCATGCGAAACACATGATTTACCCTCAAATTAATGCGAAGTAGAAGGCTTATCCTCAAAGCCATGCGACAAAAAATGATTCTGCTTCAAATACTTGCGATATAATTGATTTAGCTTCAAATGTAGGCGAAACAAACGAGTTAGTTTCAAATCCATGCGAAACACATGATTTAGCTTCAAATCCAAGCGAAACACATGGTTTAGCTTCATATTCTTGCGAAACAAATGGTTCAGCTTCATATACTTGTGATAGACATGATTTAGCTCAACCGCATGCGAAACAAACGAGTTAGCTTTAAAACCAAGTGAGACACATGATTTAGCTTCAAATCAATGCGAAGTAGAAGGCTTAGCTTAAAATCGATACCATACGAATGATTTAGCTTTAAATACCTGCGATAGAATTGATATAGCTTCAAATGCAGGCGAAACAAACGAGTTAGCTTCAAAGCCATGTGACACAAATAATTTAGCTTCAAATACTTGCGATATAATTGATATAGCTTCAAATGCAGGCGAAACAAACGAGTTAGCTTCAAATCCAAGCGAAACACATGATTTAGTTTCAAATCAATGCAAAGTAGAAGGCTTAGCTTCGAATCCATGCGACACAAATGATTTAGATTCAAATACTTGCGATATAAATGATATAACTTCAAATGCAGGCAAAACAAACGAGTTAGCTTCAAATCCAAGCGAAACACATGATTTAGTTCCAAATCAATGCGAAGTAGAAGGTTTAGCTTCAAATCCATGCGAAACACATGATTTACCTTCAAATTAATGCAAAGTGGAAGGCTTATCCTCAAAGCCATGCGACACAAATGATTTAGCTTCAAATACTTGCCATATAATTGATATTGCTTCAAATGCAGGCGAAACAAACGAGTTAGCTTCAAATCTGTGCGAAATACATGATTTAGCTTCAAATTCATGCGAAACACATGGTTTAGCTTCATATGCTTGCGAAACAAATGGTTTAGATTCAGATAATTGTGATAAACATGAGTTAGCTTCAAATGCAGGTGAAACAACCGAGTTACCTTCAAATCCAAGCGAAACGCATGATTTACCTTCAAATTAATGCAAAGTAGAAGGCTTATCTTCAAAGCCATGCGACACAAATGATTTAGCTTCAAATACTTGCGATATAATTGATATAGCTTCAAATGCAGGCGAAACAAACGAGTTAGCTTCAAATCTGTGCGAAACACATGATTTAGCTTAAAATTCATGCGAAAAACGTGGTTTAGCTTCATATTCTTGCGAAACAAATGGTTTAGATTCAGATACTTGTGATAAACATAATTTAGCTTCAAATGCAGGCGAAACAGAGTTAGTTTCACATCATGCGAAACACATGATTTAGCTTCAAATCGATGCTATGTAGAAGGAAACACATGATTTAGCTTAAAATTCATACGAAGCAATTGATTTAGCTTCAAATACTTGCGATACAAGTGAACTAGCTTCAAATGCAGGCGAAACAAACCAGGTAGCTTCAATTCCATGCGAAACACATGATTTAGTTAAGATTCATGCGAAACAGATTATTTAGCTTCACATACTTGCGATTAAATGATATAGCTTCAAATGCAGGCGAAACAAACGTGTTAGCTCCAAATCCAAGCGAAACACATGATTTAGCTTCAAATCAATGCGAAATAGATGGCTTAACTTCAAATCCATGCGAAACAAATGACTTAGCTTCAAATACTTGCGAATATAAGTGATAAGCTTCAAATGCATGCGAAACAAACCAGGTAGCTTCAATTCCATGCGAAACACATGATTTAGCTTCAAATTCATGCGAAACACATGGTTTAGCTTCATATGCTTGCGAAACAAATGGTTTAGATTCAGATAATTGTGATAAACATGAGTTAGCTTCAAATGCAGGTGAAACAACCGAGTTACCTTCAAATCCAAGCGAAACGCATGATTTACCTTCAAATTAATGCAAAGTAGAAGGCTTATCTTCAAAGCCATGCGACACAAATGATTTAGCTTCAAATACTTGCGATATAATTGATATAGCTTCAAATGCAGGCGAAACAAACGAGTTAGCTTCAAATCTGTGCGAAACACATGATTTAGCTTAAAATTCATGCGAAAAACGTGGTTTAGCTTCATATTCTTGCGAAACAAATGGTTTAGATTCAGATACTTGTGATAAACATAATTTAGCTTCAAATGCAGGCGAAACAGAGTTAGTTTCACATCCATGCGAAACACATGATTTAGCTTCAAATCGATGCTATGTAGAAGGAAACACATGATTTAGCTTAAAATTCATACGAAGCAATTGATTTAGCTTCAAATACTTGCGATACAAGTGAACTAGCTTCAAATGCAGGCGAAACAAACCAGGTAGCTTCAATTCCATGCGAAACACATGATTTAGTTAAGATTCATGCGAAACAGATTATTAGCTTCACATACTTGCGATTAAATGATATAGCTTCAAATGCAGGCGAAACAAACGTGTTAGCTCCAAATCCAAGCGAAACACATGATTTAGCTTCAAATCAATGCGAAATAGATGGCTTAACTTCAAATCCATGCGAAACAAATGACTTAGCTTCAAATACTTGCGAATATAAGTGATAAGCTTCAAATGCATGCGAAACAAACCAGGTAGCTTCAATTCCATGCGAAACACATGATTTAGCTTAAAATTCATACGATACAAGTGATTTAGCTTCAAATACTTGCGATATAAACGATATACCTTCAAATGTAGGCAAAACAAACGAGTTAGCTTCAAATCCATGCGGAACACATGATTTAGTTTCGAATCAATGCGAAGCACATGGTTAAGCTTCATATGCTTGCGAAACAAGTGGCTTAGCTTCAGATACTTGTGATAAACATGATTTAGCTTCAACCGCATGCGAAACAAACGAGTTAGCATTACAAACCAAGTGAGACACATGATTTAGCTTCAAATCAATGCGAAGTAGAAGGCTTAGCTTAAAATCGATACCATACGAATGATTTAGCTTTAAATACCTGCGACAGAATTGATATAGCTTCAAATGCAGGCGAAACAAACGAGTTAGCTTCAAAGCCACGTGACACAAATAATTTAGCTTCAAATACTTGCGATATAATTGATATAGCTTCAAATGCATGCGAAACAAACGACTTAGCTTCAAATCCAAGCGGAACACATGATTTAGTTTCAAATCAATGCAAAGTAGAAGGCTTAGCTTCAAATCCATGCGACACAAATGATTTAGATTCAAATACTTGCGATACAAGTGAACTAGCTTGAAATGCAGGCGAAACAAACCAGGTAGCTTCAATTCCATGCGAAACACATGATTTAGCTTAAGATTCATGCGAAACAGATTATTTAGCTTCACATACTTGCGATTAAATGATATAGCTTCAAATGCAGGCGAAACAAACGTGTTAGCTTCAAATCCAAGCGAAACACATGATTTAGCTTCAAATCAATGCGAAATAGATGGCTTAACTTCAAATCCATGCGAAACAAATGACTTAGCTTCAAATACTTGCGAATATAAGTGATAAGCTTCAAATGCATGCGAAACAAACCAGGTAGCTTCAATTCCATGCGAAACACATGATTTAGCTTAAAATTCATACGATACACGTGATTTAGCTTCAAATACTTGCGATATAAACGATATACCTTCAAATGTAGGCAAAACAAACGAGTTAGCTTCAAATCCATGCGGAACACATGATTTAGCTTCAAATCAATGCCAAGCACATGGTTAAGCTTCATATGCTTGCGAAACAAGTGGCTTAAGCTTCAGATACTTGTGATAAACATGATTTAGCTTCAACTGCATGCGAAAAAAAACGAGTTAGTTTAAAATCCAAAGAAACACACGATTTAGCTTCAAGTCAATGCGAAGTAGAAGGCTTAGCTTCAAATCGATGCCATACGAATGATTTAGCTTCAAATACCTGCGATAGATGTGATATAGCTTCAAATGCAGGCGAAACAAACGAGATAACTTCAAGTCTATGCGAAACACATGATTTAGCCTCAAATTCATGCGAAACACGTGGTTTAGCTTCATATTGTTGCGAAACAAATGGTTTAGATTCAGATACTTGTGATAAACATGATTTAGCTTCAAATGCAGGTGAAACAAACGAGTTAGTTTCAAATCCATGCGAAACACATGATTTAGCTTCAAATCCAAGCGAAACACATGGTTTAGCTTCATATTCTTGCGAAACAAATGGTTTTGCTTCATATACTTGCGATATAAGTGATATAGATTCAACTGCAGGCGAAACAAACGAGGTAGCTTCAAATCCATGCGAAGCAAATGATTTTTCTTCAAATACTTGCGATACAAGTGAACTAGCTTCAAATGCAGGCGAAATAAACCAGGTAGCTTCAATTCCATGCGAAACACACGATTTAGCTTTAAATTCATGCGAAACAGATTATTTAGCTTCACATACTTGCGATTAAATGATAAAGCTTCAAATGCAGTCGAAACAAACGAGTTAGCTTCAAATCCATGCGAAACACATGATTTAGCTTCAAATCCAAGCGAAACACATGGTTTAGCTTCATATTCTTGCGAAACAAATGGTTTTGCTTCATATACTTGCGATATAAGTGATATAGATTCAAATGCAGGCGAAACAAACGAGATAGCTTCAAATCCATGCGAAACACATGATTTAGCTTCAAATCCATGAGAAACACATGATTTAGCTTCAAATCCAAGCGAAACACATGATTTAGTTTCAAATCAATGCGAAGTAGAAGGCTTAGCTTCAAATCCATGCGAAAACACATGATTTAGCTTCAAATCAATGCGAAGTAGAAGGCTTAGCTCAAAACGATGCCATACGAATGATTTAGCTTCAAATACCTGCGATAGAAGTGATAGAGCTTTAAATGCAGGCGAAACAAACGAGTTAGCTTCAAGTCTATGCGAAAGACATGATTTAGCGTCAAATTCATGCGAAACACGTGGTTTAGCTTCATATTCTTGCGAAACAAGTGGTTTAGATTCAGATACTTGTGATAAACATGATTTAGCTTCAAATGCAGGCGAAACAAACGAGTTAGTTTCAAATCCATGCGAAACACATGATTTAGCTTCAAATCTAAGCGAAACACATGGTTTAGCTTCATATTCTTGCGAAACAAATGGTTTAGCTTCATATACTTGTGATAAACATGATTTAGCTTCAACTGCCTGCGAAACAAACGAGTTAGCATTAAAACCAAGCGAGACACATGATTTAGCTTCAAATCAATGCGAAGTAGATGGCTTAGCTGCATATCCATGCGAAACAAATGACTTAAGCTTCAATTACTTGCGAATATAAGTGATACAGCTTCAAATGTATGCGAAACAAACGAGTTAGCATCAAATCCATGCGAAACACATGATTTAGCTAAAACTCAATGCAAAGTAGAAGGCGTAGCTTCAAATCCATGCGGAACAAATGATTTAGCTTCAAATACTTGCGATATAAGTGATATAGATTCAACTGCAGGCGAAACAAACGAGGTAGATTCAAATCCATGCGAAACACACGATTTAGCTTCAAATCAATGCGATGTAGAAGGCTTAGCTTCAAATCGATGCCATACGAATGATTTAGCTTCAAATACCTGCGATAGAAGTGATATAGCTTCAAATGCAGGCGAAACTAACGAGTTAGCTTCAAGTCTATGCGAAACACATGATTTAGCTTCAAATTCATGCGAAACACGTGGTTTAGCTTCATATGCTTGCGAAACAAGTGGTTTAGCTTCAGATACTAGTGATAAACATGATTAGCTTCAAATGCAGGCGAAAAAAAACGAGTTAGTTTCAAATCTATGCGAAACACATGATTTAGCTTCAAATTCATGTGAAACACATGGTTTAGCTTCATATTCTTGCGAAACAAATGGTTTAGATTCAGATACTTGTGATAAACATGATTTAGCTTCAACCGCATGCGAAACAAACGAGTTAACTTTAAAACCAAGCGAAACACATGATTTAGCTTCAAATCAATGCCAAGTTGAAGGCTTAGCTTCATATCCATGCGAATCAAATGATTTAGCTTCAAATACTTGCGAATTTAAGTGATACAGCTTCAAATGCATGCGATACAAACGAGTTAGCATCAAATACATGCGAAACTCATAATTTAGCTAAAAATTAATGCGAAGTAGAAGGCGTAGCTTCAAAACCATGCGACATAAATGGTTTAGCTTCAAATATTTGTGATATACATGATTTAGCTTCAACTCCATGCGAAACAATCGCGTTAGCTTCAAATGCAAGGGAAACTCATGATTTAGCTACAAATCAATGCGAAGTCGAATGCTTAGCTTCAAATCCATGCGACACAAATGATTTAGTTTCATATTCTTGCGAAACAAATGGTTTAGCTTCATATACTTGTGATAAACATGATTTAGCTTCAACCGCCTGCGAAACAAACGAGTTAGCATTAAAACCAAGCGAGACACATGAGTTAGCTTCAAATCAATGCGAAGTAGATGGCTTAGCTTCATATCCATGCGAAACAAATGACTTAGCTTCAATTACTTGCGAATATAAGTGATACAAGCTTCAAATGCATGCGAACAAACGAGTTAGCATCAAATCCATGCGAAACACATGATTTAGCTAAAACTCAATGCAAAGTAGATGGCGTAGCTTCAAATCCATGCGGAACAAATGATTTAGCTTCAAATACTTGCGATATAAGTGATATAGATTCAACTGCAGGCGAAACAAACGAGGTAGATTCAAATCCATGCGAAACAAATGATATTTCTTCAAATACTTGCGAAACAAATGATTTAGCTGCAAATACTTGCGTTATAAATGATATAACATCAAATGCACGCAAAACAAACGAGTTAGCTTCAGATCCATTCGGAACACAAGATTTAGCTTCGAATCAATGCGAAGCACATGGTTTAGCTTCATATACTTGCGAAACAAGTGGTTTAGCTTCACATACTTGCGATATAAATGATATAGCTTCAAATGCAGGCGAAACAAACGAGTTAGCTTCAAATGCATGCGAAACACGTGATTTAGTTTCAAATCAATGCGAAGTAAAATGCTTAGCTTCAAATCCATGCGACACAAATGATTTAGTTTCAAATACTTGCGATAGAAGTGATATAGCTTCAAATGCAGGCGAAACTAACGAGTTAGCTTCAAGTCTATGCGAAACACATGATTTAGCTTCAAATTCATGCGAAACACGTGGTTTAGCTTCATATGCTTGCGAAACAAGTGGTTTAGCTTCAGATACTTGTGATAAACATGATTTAGCTTCCAATGCAGGCAAAACAAACGAGTTAGTTTCAAATTCATGGGAAACACATGATTTAGATTCAAATCCAAGCGAAACACATGGTTTAGCTTCATATTCATGCGAAACAAATGGTTTAGCTTCATATACTTGTGATAAACATGATTTAGCTTCAACCGCATGCGAAACAAACGAGTTAGCTTTAAACCAAGCGAGACACATGATTTAGCTTCAAGTCAATGCGAAGTAAGTGGCTTAGCTTCATATCCATGCGAAACAAATGACTTAGCTTCCAATACTTGCGAATATAAGTGATACTGCTTCAAATGCATGCGAAACAAACGAGTTAGCATCAAATCCATGCGAAACACATGATTTAGCTAAAACTCAATGCAAAGTAGATGGCGTAGCTTCAAATCCATGCGGAACAAATGATTTAGCTTCAAATACTTGCGATATAAGTGATATAGATTCAACTGCAGGCGAAACAAACGAGGTAGATTCAAATCCATGCGAAACAAATGATATTTCTTCAAATACTTGCGAAACAAATGATTTAGCTGCAAATACTTGCGTTATAAATGATATAACATCAAATGCACGCAAAACAAACGAGTTAGCTTCAGATCCATTCGGAACACAAGATTTAGCTTCGAATCAATGCGAAGCACATGGTTTAGCTTCATATACTTGCGAAACAAGTGGTTTAGCTTCACATACTTGCGATATAAATGATATAGCTTCAAATGCAGGCGAAAACAAACGAGTTAGCTTCAAATGCATGCGAAACACGTGATTTAGTTTCAAATCAATGCGAAGTAAAATGCTTAGCTTCAAATCCATGCGACACAAATGATTTAGTTTCAAATACTTGCGATAGAGATGATATAGCTTCAAATGCAGGCGAAACTAACGAGTTAGCTTCAAGTCTATGCGAAACACATGATTTAGCTTCAAATTCATGCGAAACACGTGGTTTAGCTTCATATGCTTGCGAAACAAGTGGTTTAGCTTCAGATACTTGTGATAAACATGATTTAGCTTCCAATGCAGGCAAAACAAACGAGTTAGTTTCAAATTCATGGGAAACACATGATTTAGATTCAAATCCAAGCGAAACACATGGTTTAGCTTCATATTCATGCGAAACAAATGGTTTAGCTTCATATACTTGTGATAAACATGATTTAGCTTCAACCGCATGCGAAACAAACGAGTTAGCTTTAAAACCAAGCGAGACACATGATTTAGCTTCAAGTCAATGCGAAGTAAGTGGCTTAGCTTCATATCCATGCGAAACAAATGACTTAGCTTCCAATACTTGCGAATATAAGTGATACTGCTTCAAATGCATGCGAAACAAACGAGTTAGCATCAAATCAATGCGAGGCACATGGTTTAGCTTCATATACTTGCGAAACAAGTGGTTTAGCTTCAGATACTTGTGATAAACATGATTTAGCTTCAACTGTATGCGAAACAAACGAGTTAGTTTAAAATACAAGCGAAACACACGATTTAGCTTAAAATCAATGCGAAGTAGAAGGCTTAGCTTCAAATCGATGCCATACGAATGATTTAGCTTCAAATACCTGCGATTAAATGATATAGCTTCAAATGCAGGCGAAACAAACCAAGTAGCTTCAATTCCATGCGAAACACATGATTTAGCTTAAAATTCATACGAAACAAATGATTTAGCTTCAAATACTTGCGATATAAACGATATAGCTTCAAATCCAAGCGAAACACATGGTTTAGTTTCAAATCAATGCGAAGTAGAAGGCTTAGCTTCAAATCCATGCGGAACGATTGGTTTACCTTCGAATACTTGTGATGTACATGATTTAGCTTCATCTGCATGCGAAACAAACGAGTCTTCTTCAAATCCAAGCGAAACACATGTTGTAGCTGCGAATCAATGCGAAGTAGAAGACTTAGCTTCAAATCAATGCGATGTAGAAGGTTTAGCTTCAAATCCGTGCGAGACAAATGATTTAGATTCCAATACTTGCGATATAATTGATATAGCTTCAAATGCAGGCGAAACAAACGAGTTAGCTTCAAATCCATACGAAACACGTGATTAAGCTCCAAATCAATGCGAAGTAGAAGGCTTAGCTTCAAATCCATGCGAATCAAATGATTTAGCATCAAATACTTGCGATTTAAATGCTGTAGCTACAAATGCATGCTAAACACATGATTTAGGTTCAAATCAATGTGAAGTTACCGGCATCGTTACAAATCCATGCAAAACAAATGGTTCAGCTTCAAATACTTGTGATATACATGATTTAGGTTCAACTGCAGGCGAATCAAACGAGTTAGCTTCAAATCCAAGCGAAACATATGATTTAGCTTGAAATCAAGGCGAAGTAGAAGGCTTAGCTTCAAATCCATGAGAATCAGATCCTTTAGCATCAAATACTCGTGATACTACATGATTTAGCTTCAACTACATGCGAAACAAACGAGTTAGCTTCAATTCCATGCGAAACACATGATTTAGCTGCAAATCGATGCGATGTAGAAGGTTTAGCTTCAAATCCATGCGAAACAAATGATTTAGCATTAGATACTTGCGATATAAGTGACATAGCTTCAAATGCAGGGGAAACAAACGAGTTAGTTTCAAATCCATGCAAAACACATGATTAGGCTTCAAATCCATGAGAAACAAATGATTAAGCTTCAAATGCATGCGAAACACATGATTTAGCTACTACTCAATGCGACGTAGATGGCTTAGCTTCAAATCCATGCTAAACAAATGATTCAGCTTTAAATACTTGCGGTATAAATGAAATAGCTTCAAATGCAGGCGACACAAACGGGTTAGCTTCAAATACATGCTGTTCCGGCCGAATCGCGGACCGCGGGTCAACGCACGTTCGACTTTCGATGTACGCCGTCTCGCCGTTTTTGTCGAATAAACGGCGAGGCGGCGACACAATAACACGATCGACGTGCGTTGGCCCGACCGTCAAACGCTCGCCTCGGCCTAATGTATACATACAGCGTTTTTGCCTTAGGAGGCAATGACCGGCCTTCGGCACCTGACGATGCGTCACCTTGAGCATCGGCCAGGTGTCTATATATACTGCCGCAAATGTGATAACGAAAAACTCTCCAAGAAATCGATATAGCGAACAGTCAAGTTTGATTTAGCGCCCCTTGCGCCGATACGAAGCCGTGCTTCAGTTTTTATACTTCTGTCGTAGCCGTGCTTCACTGCATACGCCAAACGGAGCCGTGCTCCAAAAGCTTGTAAACCAAAGGACTGTGGAGTCCAAATCAAATAAATCGCGTGTCGTCTCCTCACGAATTCCGGCGCTTTAATTTTGTGCCGTGCGCAACACATGCAAAACACATGATTTTTCTTCAAATACTTGCGAAACAAGTGATATAGCTCGGAATGCAGGCGAAACAAACCAGTTAGTTTCAATTCCGTGGGAGACACATGGTTTAGCTTCAAATTCGTGCGGAAAAAATGATTTAGCTTCAAATCCAAGCGCAACACATGATTTAGCTTCAAATCCAGGCGAAACACATGATTGAGCTTTAAATCAATGCGAAACGAATGATTTAGCTTCAAACACTTGGGATATAAGTGATATAGATTCAACGAATCAAACGAGTTAGCTTCAAATCCATGCTATACACATGATATAGCTTCAAATCAATGCGAAGTAGATAGCTTAGCTTCAAATCCATGCGAAACAAATGATTTAGATACAAATACTTGCGATATAAGTGATATAGCTTCAAATGCAGGAGAAACAAACGAGTTAGCTCCAAATCCATGCGAAACATTTGATTTAGCTTCAAATCAATGCGATGTAGAAGATTTAGATTCAAATCCAAGCGAAACATACGAATTAGCTTCAAATCCATGCAAAACACATGATTTAGCTTCAAATCAATGCGAAGTAGAAAGCTTAGCTTCAAATACATGAGAAACAAATGGTTTAGCTTCATATTCTTGCGAAACATGTGGTTCAGCTTCAGATACTTGTGAAAAACATGATTTGGCTTCAACTGCATGCGAAACAAACGAGTTAGCTTGAAATCCATGCGAGACACATGAGTTAGCTTCAAATCATAGCGAAGTACACGGCTTAGCATCATATCCATGCGAAACAAATGACTTAGCTTCTAATACTTGCGAATATAAGTGATACAGCTTCAAATGCATGCGAAACAAACGAGTTAGTTTAAAATCCAAGAGAAACACACGATTTAGCTTCAAATCAATGCGAAGTAGAAGGCTTAGCTTCAAATCGATGCGATACGAATGAGTTAGCTTAAAATACCTGCGATAGAAGTGATATAGCTTCAAATGCAGTAGAAACAAACGAGGTAGCTTCAAATCCATGCGAAACAAATGATTTTTCTTCAAATACTTGCGATACAAGTGAACTAGCTTCAAATGCAGGCGAAACAAACCAGGTAGCTTCAATTCCATGCGAAACACATGATTTAGCTTAAAATTCATGCGAAACAGATTATTTAGCTTCACATACTTGCGATATAAATGATATAGCTTCAAATGCATGCGAAACAATCGAGTTAGCTTCAAATCCATACGAAACGTACGATTTACCTTCAAATTAATGCAAAGTAGGAGGCTTATCTTCAAAGCCATGGGACACAAATGATTTAGCTTCACATACTTGCGACTAAATGATAGAGCTTCAAATGCAGGTGAAACAAACGAGTTAGCTTCAAACCCAAACGAAACACATGATTTACCTTCAAATTAATGCAAAGTAGAAGGTTTATCTTCAAAGCCATGCGACACAAATGATTTAGCTTCAAATACTTGTTATATGCGAAGTAGAAGGCGTAGATTCAAATCCACGCGACAAAAATGATTTAGCTTCAAATCCAAGCGAAACACATGATTTAGTTTCAAATCAATGCGAAGTAGATGGCTTAACTTCAAATCCATGCGAAACAAATGATTTAGCTTCAAATACTTGCGACGTAAATGATATAGCTTCAAATGCAGGCGAAACATACCAGGTAGCTTCAATTCCATGCGAAACACATGATTTAGCTTAAAATTCATACGAAACAAATGATCTAGCTTCAAATACTTGCGATATAAACGATATACCTTCAAATGCAGGCAAAACAAACGAGTTAGCTTCAACTCAATGCGAAGCACATGGTTTGGCTCCATATACTTGCGAAACAAGTGGTTCAGCTTCAGATACTTGTGATAAACATGATTTAGCTTCAACTGCATGCGAAACAATAGCTTTAGCTTCAAATCCAAGGGAAACAAATGATTTAGCTACAAATCCATGCGGAACACATTATTTAGCTTCAAATCAATGCGAAGCACATGGTTTAGCTTCATATGCTTGCGAAACAAGTGGTTTAGCTTCAGATACTTGTGATAAACACGATTTAGCTTCAACTGCATGCGAAACAAACGAGTTAGTTTAAAATCCAAAAGAAACACACGATTTAGCTTCAAATCAATGCGAAGCAGAATGCTTAGCTTCAAATCCATGCGACACAAATGATTTACTTTCAAATACTTGCGATAGAAGTGATATAGCTTCAATGCAGGCGAAACAAACGAGTTAGCTTCAAAGCCATGCGACGCAAATGATTTAGCTTCAAATACTTGCGAATTTAAGTGATACAGCTTCAAATGCAGGCGAAACAAACGAGTTAGCTTCAAATCCAAGCGAAAAACATGATTTACCTTCAAATTAATGCAAAGTAGGAGGCTTATCTTCAAAGCCATGCGACACAAATGATTTAGCTTCAAATACTTTCGATATAATTGATATAGCTTCAAATGCAGGCGAAACAAATGAGTTCGCTTCAAATCCAAGCGAAACACATGATTTAGTTTCAAATCAATGCGAAGCACATGGTTTAGCTTCATATTCTTGCGATACAAGTGGTTTAGCTTCAGATACTTGTCAAAAACATGATTTAGCTTCAACTGCATGCAAAACAAACGAGTTAGCTTCAAATCCATGCGAAACACATGATGTAGCTTCAAATCAATGCGAAGTAGATGGCGTAGCTTCAAATACATGCGACGCAAATGATTTAGCTTCAAATACTTGCGATATAGTTGATAAAGCTTCAAATGCAGGCGAAACAAACGAGTTAGCTTCAAATCCAAGCGAAACACATGATTTAGTTTCAAATCAATGCGAAGTAGATGGCTTAACTTCAAATCCATGCGAAACTAATGATTTAGCTTCAAATACTTGCGACGTAAATGATATAGCTTCAAATGCAGGCGAAACAAACCAGGTAGCTTCAATTCCATGCGAAACACATGATTTAGCTTAAAATCCATACGAAACAAATGATTTAGCTTCGAATACTTGCGATGTAAACGGTATAGCTTCAAATGTAGGCAAAACAAACGAGTTAGCTTCAAATCCAAGCGAAACACACGATTTAGTTTCAAATCAATGCGAAGCACATGGTTTAGCTTCATATTCATGCGAAACATATGGTTTAGCTTCATATACTTGTGATAAACATGATTTAGCTTCAACCGCATGCGAAACAAACGAGTTAGCTTCAAATCCAAGCGAAACACATGATTTAGTTTCAAATCAATGCGAAGCACATGGTTTAGCTTCATATTCTTGCGATACAAGTGGTTTAGCTTCAGATACTTGTGATAAACATGATTTAGCTTCAACTGCATGCGAAACAAACGAGTTAGTTTAAAATCGAAGAGAAACACACGATTTAGCTTCAAATCAATGCGAAGTAGAAGGCTTAGCTTCAAATCGATGCCATACGAATGATTTAGCTTCAAATACCTGCGGTAGAAGGGATATAGCTTCAAATGCAGGCGAAACAAACGAGTTAGCTTCAAGTCTATGCGAAAGACATGATTTAGCTTCAAATTCATGCGAAACACGTGGTTTAGCTTCATATTCTTGCGAAACAAATGGTTTAGATTCAGATACTTTTGATAAACATGATCTTGAATCAAATGCAGGCGAAACAAACGAGTTAGTTTCAAATCCATGCGAAACACATGATTTAGCTTCAAATCCAAGCGAAACACATGGTTTAGCTTCATATTCTTGCGAAACAAATGGTTTAGCTTCATATAATTGTGATAAACATGATCTAGCTTCAACCGCCTGCGAAACAAACGAGTTAGCATTAAAACCAAGCGAGACACATGATTTAGCTTCAAATCAATGCGAAGTAGATGGCTTAGCTTCATATCCATGCGAAACAAATGGCTTAGCTTCAAATACTTGCGA
This sequence comes from Megalopta genalis, assembly GCF_051020955.1. Classification (NCBI taxonomy): domain Eukaryota; kingdom Metazoa; phylum Arthropoda; class Insecta; order Hymenoptera; family Halictidae; genus Megalopta; species Megalopta genalis. The sequence continues at coordinate 40,060 of NW_027477728.1, read as the reverse complement.
ATATAAGTGATACAGCTTCAAATGCATGCGAAACAAGCGAGTTAGCATCAAATCCATGCGAAACACATGATTTAGCTATAACTCAATGCAAAGTAGAAGGCGTAGCTTCAAATCCATGCGGAACAAATGATTTAGCTTCAAATACTTGCGATATAAGTGATATAGATTCAACTGCAGGCGAAACAAACGAGGTAGCTTCAAATCCATGCGAAACAAATGATATTTCTTCAAATACTTGCGAAACAAATGATTTAGCTTCAAATACTTGCGTTATAAATGATATAACATCAAATGCAGGCAAAACAAACGAGTTAGCTTCAGATCGATGCGGAACACAAGATTTAGCTTCAAATCAATGCGAAGCACATGGTTTAGCTTCTTATACTTGCGAAACAAGTGGTTTAGCTTCAGATACTTGTGATAAACATGATTTAGCTTCAACTGCATGCGAAACAAACGAGTTAGTTTAAAATCCAAGCGAAACACACGATTTAGCTTCAAATCAATGCGAAGTAGAAGGCTTAGCTTCAAATCGATGCCATACGAATGATTTAGCTTCAAATACCTGCGATTAAATGATGTAGCTTCAAATGCAGGCGAAACAAACGAGTTAGCTTCAAATCCATACGAAACACACGATTTACCTTCAAATTAATGCAAAGTAGAAGGTTTATCTTCAAAGCCATGCGACACAAATGACTTAGCTTCAAATACTTGTTATATAATTGATATAGCTTCAAATGCAGGCGAAACAAACGAGTTAGCTTCAAATCCAAGCGAAACACATGATTTAGTTTCAAATCAATGCGAAGTAGATGGCTTAACTTCAAATACAGGCGAAACAAATGATTTATCTTCAAATACTTGCGACGTAAATGATATAGCTTCAAATGCAGGCGTAACAGAGCAGGTAGCTCACAATTCCATGCGAAACACATGATTTAACTTAAAATTCATACGAAACAAATGATTTATCTTCAAATACTTGCGATACGAGTGAACTAGCTTCAAATGCAGGCGAAACAAACCAGGTAGCTTCAATTCCATGCGAAACACATGATTTAGCTTAAAATTCATACGAAACAAATGATTTAGCTTCAAATACTTGCGATGTAAACGATATACCTTCAAATGTAGGTAAAACAAACGAGTTAGCTTCAGATCCATGCGGAACACAAGATTTAGCTTCAAATCAATGCGAAGCACATGGTTTAGCTTCTTATACTTGCGAAACAAGTGGTTTAGCTTCAGATACTTGTGATAAACATGATTTAGCTTCAACTGCATGCGAAACAAACAAGTTAGTTTAAAATCCAAGCGAAACACACGATTTAGCTTCAAATCAATGCGAAGTAGAAGGCTTAGCTTCAAATCGATGCCATACGAATGATTTAGCTTCAAATACTTGCGATTAAATGATGTAGCTTCAAATGCAGGCGAAACAAACGAGTTAGCTTCAAATCCATACGAAACACATGATTTACCTTCAAATTAATGCAAAGTAGAAGGTTTATCCTCAAAGCCATGCGACACAAATGACTTAGCTTCAAATACTTGTTATATAATTGATATAGCTTCAACCGCATGCGAAACAAACGAGTTAGCTTCAAATCCAAGCGAAACACATGATTTAGTTTAAAATCAATGCGAAGTAGATGGCTTAACTTCAAATCCATGCGAAACAAATGATTTATCTTCAAATACTTGCGACGTAAATGATATAGCTTCAAATGCAGGCGTAACAAACCAGGTAGCTTCAATTCCATGCGAAATACATGATTTAGCTTAAAATTCATACGAAACAAATGATTTATCTTCAAATACTTGCGATACAAGTGATCTAGCTTCAAATGCAGGCGAAACAAACCAGGTATCTTCAATTCCATGCGAAACACATGATTTAGCTTAAAATTCATACGAAACAAATGATTTAGCTTCAAATACTTGCGATATAAACGATATACCTTCAAATGTAGGTAAAACAAACGAGTTAGCTTCAAATCCATGCGGAACACATGATTTAGCTTCAAATCAATGCGAAGCACATGGTTTAGTTTCATATGCTTGCGAAACAAGTGGCTTAGCTTCAGATACTTGTGATAAACATGATTTAGCTTCAACTGCATGCGAAACAAACGAGTTAGTTTAAAATCCAAGAGAATCACACGATTTAGCTTCAAATCAATGCGAAGTACAAGACTTAGCTTCAAATCGATGCCATACGAATGATTTAGCATCAAATACTTGCGATATAAACGATATACCTTCAAATGTAGGTAAAACAAACGAGTTAGCTTCAAATCCATGCGGAACACATGATTTAGCTTCAAATCAATGCGAAGCACATGGTTTAGCTTCATATGCTTGCAAAACAAGTGGCTTAGCTTCAGATACTTGTGATAAACATGATTTAGCTTCAACTGCATGCGAAACAAACGAGTTAGTTTAAAATCCAAGAGAATCACACGATTTAGCTTCAAATCAATGCGAAGTGGAAAGCTTAGCTTCAAATCCATGCGAATCAAATAATTTAGCTTCAAATCAATGCGAAGTAGAAAGCTTAGCTTCAAATGAATGCGAAACAACTGATTTGGCTTCAAATACTTGCGAATATAAGTGTGGTAGCTTCAAATGGAGGCGAAACATACGAGTTAGCTTCAAATCCATGCGAAACTGATGATTCAGCTTCAAATCAATGCGAAGTAGAAGGCGTAGCTTCAAATACATGCGACACAAATGATTTAGCTTCAAATACTTGCGATATAAGTGATATAGATTCAACTGCAGGCGAAACAAACGAGATAGCTTCAAATCCATGCGAAACAAATGATTTTTCTTCAAATACTTGCGATACAAGTGAACTAGCTTCAAATGCAGGCGAAACAAACCAGGTAGCTTCAATTCCATGCGAAACACATGATTTAGCTTAAAATTCAAGCGAAACAGATTATTTAGATTCACATACTTGCGATTAAATGATATAGCTTCAAATGCAGGCGAAACAATCGAGTTAGCTTCAAATCCATACGAAACATATGATTTACCTTCAAATTAATGCAAAGTAGGAGGCTTATCTTCAAAGCCATGGGACACAAATGATTTAGCTTCACATACTTGCGACTAAATGATAGAGCTTCAAATGCAGGCGAAACAAACGAGTTAGCTTCAAACCCAAACGAAACACATGATTTACCTTCAAATTAATGCAAAGTAGAAGGTTTATCTTCAAAGCCATGCGACACAAATGATTTAGCTTCAAATACTTGTTATATGCGAAGTAGAAGGCGTTGATTCAAATCCACGCGACAAAAATGATTTAGCTTCAAATCCAAGCGAAACACATGATTTAGTTTCAAATCAATGCGAAGTAGATGGCTTAACTTCAAATCCATGCGAAACAAATGATTTAGCTTCAGATACTTGCGACGTAAATGATATAGCTTCAAATGCAGGCGAAACATGCCAGGTAGCTTCAATTCCATGCGAAACACATGATTTAGCTTAAAATTCATACGAAACAAATGATCTAGCTTCAAATACTTGCGATATAAACGATATACCTTCAAATGCAGGCAAAACAAACGAGTTAGCTTCAACTCAATGCGAAGCACATGGTTTGGCTCCATATACTTGCGAAACAAGTGGTTCAGCTTCAGATACTTGTGATAAACACGATTTAGCTTCAACTGCATGCGAAACAAACGAGTTAGTTTAAAATCCAAAAGAAACACACGATTTAGCTTCAAATCAATGCGAAGCAGAATGCTTAGCTTCAAATCCATGCGACACAAATGATTTACTTTCAAATACTTGCGATAGAAGTGATATAGCTTCAAATGCATGCGAAACAAATGAGTTAGCATCAAATCCATGCGAAACTCATGATTTAGCTAAAAATCAATGCGAAGTAGAAGGCGTAGCTTCATATCCATGCGGAACACATGATTTAGCTTAAAATTCATGCGAAACAGATTATTTAGCTTCACATACTTGCGATTAAATGATATAGCTTCAAATGCAGGCGAAACAAACGAGTTAGCTTCAAATCCAAACGAAAAACATGATTTACCTTCAAATTAATGCAAAGTAGGAGGCTTATCTTCAAAGCCATGCGACACAAATGATTTAGCTTCAAATACTTTCGATATAATTGATATAGCTTCAAATGCAGGCGAAACAAATGAGTTTGCTTCAAATCCAAGCGAAACACATGATTTAGTTTCAAATCAATGCGAAGCACATTGTTTAGCTTCATATTCTTGCGATACAAGTGGTTTAGCTTCAGATACTTGTCAAAAACATGATTTAGCTTCAACTGCATGCAAAACAAACGAGTTAGCTTCAAATCCATGCGAAACACATGATGTAGCTTCAAATCAATGCGAAGTAGATGGCGTAGCCTCAAATACATGCGACACAAATGATTTAGCTTCAAATACTTGCGATATAGTTGATAAAGCTTCAAATGCAGGCGAAACAAACGAGTTAGCTTCAAATCCAAGCGAAACACATGATTTAGTTTCAAATCAATACGAAGTAGATGGCTTAACTTCAAATCCATGCGACACAAATGATTTAGCTTCAAATACTTTCGATATAATTGATATAGCTTCAAATGCAGGCGAAACAAACGAGTTAGCTTCAAGTCTATGCGAAAGACATGATTTAGCGTCAAATTCATGCGAAACACGTGGATTAGCTTCATATTCTTGCGAAACAAATGGTTTAGATTCAGATACTTGTGATAAACATGATTTAGCTTCAAATGCAGGCGAAACAAACGAGTTAGTTTCAAATCCATGCGAAACACATGATTTAGCTTCAAATCCAAGCGAAACACATGGTTTAGCTTCATATTCTTGCGAAACAAATGGTTTAGCTTCATATACTGGTGATAAACATGATTTAGCTTCAACCGCCTGCGAAACAAACGAGTTAGCATTAAAACCAAGCGAGACACATGATTTAGCTTTAAATTAATGCGAAGTAGATGGCTTAACTTCTTATCCATGCGAAACAAATGACTTAGCTTCAAATACTTGCGAATATAAGTGATAAGCTTCAAATGCATGCGAAACAAACGAGTTAGCATCAAATCCATGCGAAACACATGATTTAGCTTCAAATACTTGCGATATAAACGATATACCTTCAAATGTAGGCAAAACAAACGAGTTAGCTTCAAATCCATGCGGAACACATGATTTAGCTTCAAATCCATGCGAAGCACATGGTTTAGCTTCATATGCTTGCGAAACAAGTGCCTTAGCTTCAGATACTTGTGATAAACATGATTTAGCTTCAACTGCATGCGAAACAAACGAGTTAGTTTAAAATCCAAGAGAAACACACGATTTAGCTTCAAATCAATGCGAAGTAGAAGGCTTAGCTTCAAATCGATGCCATACGAATGATTTAGCTTCAAATACCTGCGATAGAAGTGATATAGCTTCAAATGCAGGCGAAAAAAACGAGTTAGCATCAAATCCATGCGAAACACATGATTTACCTGAAACTCAATGCAAAGTAGAAGGCGTAGCTTCAAATCCATGCGGAACAAATGATTTAGCTTCAAATACTTGCGATATAAACGATATACCTTCAAATGTAGGCAAAACAAACGAATTAGCTTCAGGTCTATGCGAAAGACATGATTTAGCTTCAAATTCATGCGAAACACGTGGTTTAGCTTCATATTGTTGCGAAACAAATGGTTTAGATTCAGATACTTGTGATAAACATGATTTAGCTTCAAATGCAGGCGAAACAAACGAATTAGTTTCAAATCCATGCGAAACACATGATTTAGCTTCAAATCCAAGCGAAACACATGGTTTAGCTTCATATTCTTGCGAAACAAATGGTTTAGCTTCATATACTTGTTATAAACATGATTTAGCTTCAACCGCCTGCGAAACAAACGAGTTAGCATTAAAACCAAGCGAGACACATGATTTAGCTTCAAATCAATGCGAAGTAGATGGCTTAGCTTCATATCCATACGAAACAAATGACTTAGCTTCAAATACTTGCGAATATAAGTGATACAGCTTCAAGTGCATGCGAAACAAACGAGTTAGCATCAAATCCATGCGAAACACATGATTTAGCTAAAACTCAATGCAAAGTAGAAGGCTTAGCTTCAAATCGAAGCCATACGAATGATTTAGCTTCAAATTCATGCGAAACACGTGGTTTAGCTTCATATTGTTGCGAAACAAATGGTTTAGATTCAGATACTTGTGATAAACATGATTTATCTTCAAATGCAGGCGAAACAAACGAGTTAGTTTCAGATCCATGCGAAACACATGATTTAGCTTCAAATCCAAGCGAAATACATGGTTTAGCTTCATATTCTTGCGAAACAAATGGTTTAGCTTCATATACTTGTGATAAACATGATTTAGCTTCAACCGCATGCGAAACAAACGAGTTAGCTTTAAAACCAAGCGAGACACATGATTTAGCTTCAAATCAATGCGAAGTAGGTGGCTTAGCTTCATATCCATGCGAAACAAATGACTTAGCTTCAAATACTTGCGAATATAAGTGATACTGCTTCAAATGCATGCGAAACAAACGAGTTAGCATCAAATCCATGCGAAACACATGATTTAGCTAAAAATCAATGCGAAGTAGAAGGCGTAGCCTGAAATCCATGCGGAACAGATTATTTAGCTTCACATACTTGCGATTAAATGATATAGCTTCAAATGCAGTCGAAACAAACGAGTTAGCTTCAAATCCATACGAAACACATGATTTACCTTCAAATTAATGCAAAGTAGAAGATTTATCTTCAAAGCCATGCGACACAAATGATTTAGCTTCAAATACTTGCTATATAATTGATATATCTTCAAATGCAGGCGAAACAAACGAGTTAGCTTCAAATCCAAGCGAAACACATGATTTAGTTTCAAATCAATGCGAAGTAGATGGCTTAACTTCAAATCCATGCGAAACTAATGATTTAGCTTCAAATACTTGCGACGTAAATGATATAGCTTCAAATGCAGGCAAAACAAACCAGGTAGCTTCAATTCCATGCGAAACACATGATTTAGCTTAAAATCCATACGAAACAAATGATTTAGCTTCGAATACTTGCGATGTAAACGGTATAGCTTCAAATGTAGGCAAAACAAACGAGTTAGCTTCAAATCCAATGCGGAACACATGATTTAGCTTCAAATCAATGCGAAACACATGGTTTAGCTTCATATACTTGCGAAACAAATGGTTCAGCTTCAGATACTTGTGATAAACATGACTTAGCTTCAACTGCATGCGAAACAATCGCGTTAGCTATAAAACCAAGCGAGACACATGATTTAGCTTCAAATCAATGCGAAGGAGATGGCTTAGCTTCATATCCATGCGAAACAAATGACTTAGCTTCAAATACTTGCTAATATAAGTGCTACAGCTTTAAATGCATGCGAAACAAACGAGTTAGCATCAAATCCATGCGAAACAAATTATTTAGCTTCAAATCAGTACGAAGTAGAAAGCGTAGCTTCAAATCCAAGCGAGACACATGATTTAGCTTCAAATACTTGCGATATAAATGATATAACATCAAATGCAGGCAAAACAAACGAGTTAGCTTCAGATCCATGCGGAACACAAGATTTAGCTTCAAATCAATGCGAAACACATGGTTTAGCTTCATATTCTTGCGAAACAAATGGTTTAGATTCAGATACTTGTGATAAACGTGATTTAGCTTCAAATGCAGGCGAAACGAACGAGTTAGTTTCAAATCCATGCGAAACGCATGATTTAGCTTCAAATCCAAGCGAAACACATGGTTTAGCTTCATATTGTTGCGAAACAAATGGTTTAGCTTCATATACTTGTGATAAACATGATTTAGATTCAACCGCATGCGAAACAAACGAGTTAGCTTTAAAACCAAGCGAGACACATGATTTAGCTTCAAATCAATGCGAAGTAGAAGGCTTAGCTTCATATCGATGCCATACGAATGATTTAGCTTCAAATACCTGCGATAGAATTGATATGGCTTCAAATGCAGGCGAAATAAACGAGTTAGTTTCAAATCCATGCGAAACACATGATTTAGCTTCAAATCCAAGCGAAACACATGGTTTAGCTTCATATTCTTGCGAAAAAAATGGTTTAGCTTCATATGCTTGTGATAAACATGATTTAGCTTCAACCGCATGCGAAACAAACGAGTTAGCTTTAAAACCAAGCGAGACACATGATTTAGCTTCAAATCAATGCTAAGTGGATGGCTTAGCTTCATATCCACGCGAAACAAATGACTTAGCTTCAAATACTTGCGATATAAGTGATATAGATTCAACTGCAGGCGAAACAAACGAGGTAGCTTCAAATCCATGCGAAACAAATGATTTTTCTTCAAATACTTGCGATACAAGTGAACTAGCTTCAAATGCAGGCGAAACAAACCAGGTAGTTCCATTTCCATGCGAAACACAAGATTTAGCTTAAATTTCTTGCGAAACAAGTGATTTAGCTTCAAATACTTGCGATATAAATGATATAACATCAAATGCAGGCAAAACAAACGAGTTAGCTTCAGATCCATGCGGAACACAAGATTTAGCTACAAATCAATGCGAAACACATGGTTTGGCTTCATACACTTGCAAAAAACAAGAGGTTCAGCTTCAGATACTTGTGAAAAAACACGATTTAGCTTCAACTGCATGCGAAACAAACGAGTTAGTTTAAAATCCAAAAGAAACACACGATTTAGCTTCAAATCAATGCTAGTTAGAAGGCTTAGCTTCAAATCGATGCCATACGAATGATTTAGCTTCAAATACCTGCGATAGAAGTGATTTAGCTTCAAATGCAGGCGAAACAAACGAGTTAGCTTCAAGACTATGCGAAAGACATGATTTAGCGTCAAATTCATGCGAAACACGTGGTTTAGCTTCATATTCTTGCGAAACAAATGGTTTAGATTCAGATACTTGTGATAAACATGATTTAGCTTCAAATGCAGGCGAAACAAACCAGGTAGCTTCAATTCCATGCGAAACACATGATTTAGCTTAAAAATCATGCGAAACAGATTATTTAGCTTCACATACTTGCGATTAAATGATATAGCTTCAAATGCAGGCGAAACAAACGAGTTAGCTTCAAATACATAGGAAACACATGATTTACCTTGAAATTAGTGCAAAGTAGAAGGTTTATCTTCAAAGTCATGCGACACAAATGATTTAGTTTCAAATCAATGCGAAGTGGATGGCTTAACTTCAAATCCATGCGAAACAAATGATTTAGCTTCAAATACTTGCGACGTAAATGGTATAGCTTCAAATGCAGGCGAAACAAACCAGGTAGCTTCAATCCCATGCGAAACACATGATTTAGCTTAAAATACATACGAAACAAATGATTTAGCTTCAAATACTTGCGTTATAAATGATATAACATCAAATGCAGGCAAAACAAACGAGTTAGCTTCAGATCCATGCGGAACACAAGATTTAGCTTCAAATCAATGCGAAGCACATGGTTTAGCTACTTATACTTGCGAAACAAGTGGTTTAGCTTCAGATACTTGTGATAAACATGATTTAGCTTCAACTGCATGCGAAACAAACGAGTTAGTTTAAAATCCAAGCGAAACACACGATTTAGCTTCAAATCAATGCGAAGTAGAAGGCTTAGCTTCAAATCGATGCCATACGAATGATTTAGCTTCAAATACCTGCGATTAAATGATGTAGCTTCAAATGCAGGCGAAACAAACGAGTTAGCTTCAAATCCATACGAAACACATGATTTACCTTCAAATTAATGCAAAGTAGGTGGCTTATCTTCAAATCCATGCGAAACACATGATTTAGCTTCAAATCCAAGCGAAACACATGGTTTAGCTTCATATTCTTGCGATATAAATGATATAGCTCCAAATGCAGGCGAAACAAACGAGTTAGCTTCAAATCCAAGCGAAACACATGATTTAGTTTCAAATCAATGCGATGTAGAATGCTTAGCTTCAAATCCATGCGACACAAATGATTTAGTTTCAAATACTTGCGATAGAAGTGATATAGCTTCAAATGCAGGCGAAACAAACGAGTTAGCTTCAAGTCTATGCGAAAGACATGATTTAGCTTCAAATTCATGCGAAACACGTGGTTTAGCTTCATATTCTTGCGAAACAAATGGTTTAGATTCAGATACTTGTGATAAACATGATTTTCAATCAAATGCAGGCGAAACAAACGAGTTAGTTTCAAATCCATGCGAAACACATGATTTAGCTTCAAATCCAAGCGAAACACATGGTTTAGCTTCATATTCTTGCGAAACAAATGGTTTAGCTTCATATAATTGTGATAAACATGATTTAGCTTCAACCGCCTGCGAAACAAACGAGTTAGCATTAAAACCAAGCGAGACACATGAGTTAGCTTCAAATCAATGCGAAGGAGATGGCTTAGCTTCATATCCATGCGAAACAAATGGCTTAGCTTCAAATACTTGCGAATATAAGTGATACAGCTTCAAATGCATGCGAAACAAGCGAGTTAGCATCAAATCCATGCGAAACACATGATTTAGCTATAACTCAATGCAAAGTAGAAGGCGTAGCTTCAAATCCATGCGGAACAAATGATTTAGCTTCAAATACTTGCGATATAAGTGATATAGATTCAACTGCAGGCGAAACAAACGAGGTAGCTTCAAATCCATGCGAAACAAATGATATTTCTTCAAATACTTGCGAAACAAATGATTTAGCTTCAGATACTTGTGATAAACATGATTTAGCTTCAACTGCATGCGAAACAAACGAGTTAGTTTAAAATCGAAGAGAAACACACGATTTAGCTTCAAATCAATGCGAAGTAGAAGGCTTAGCTTCAAATCGATGCCATACGAATGATTTAGCTTCAAATACCTGCGATAGAAGGGATATAGCTTCAAATGCAGGCGAAACAAATGAGTTAGCTTCAAGTCTATGCGAAAGACATGATTTAGCTTCAAATTCATGCGAAACACGTGGTTTAGCTTCATATTCTTGCGAAACAAATGGTTTAGATTCAGATACTTGTGATAAACATGATTTTCAATCAAATGCAGGCGAAACAAACGAGTTAGTTTCAAATCCATGCGAAACACATGATTTAGCTTCAAATCCAAGCGAAACACATGGTTTAGCTTCATATTCTTGCGAAACAAATGGTTTAGCTTCATATAATTGTGATAAACATGATTTAGCTTCAACCGCCTGCGAAACAAACGAGTTAGCATTAAAACCAAGCGAGACACATGAGTTAGCTTCAAATCAATGCGAAGTAGATGGCTTAGCTTCATATCCATGAGAAACAAATGGCTTAGCTTCAAATACTTGCGAATATAAGTGATACAGCTTCAAATGCATGCGAAACAAGCGAGTTAGCATCAAATCCATGCGAAACACATGATTTAGCTTCAAATCAATGCGAAGCACATGGTTTAGTTTCATATGCTTGCGAAACAAGTGGCTTAGCTTCAGATACTTGTGATAAACATGATTTAGCTTCAACTGCATGCGAAACAAACGAGTTAGTTTAAAATCCAAGAGAATCACACGATTTAGCTTCAAATCAATGCGAAGTAGAAGACTTAGCTTCAAATCGATGCCATACGAATGATTTAGCTTCAAATACCTGCGATAGAAGTGATTTAGCTTCAAATGCAGGCGAAACAAACGAGTTAGCTTCAAGTCTATGCGAAAGACATGATTTAGCGTCAAATTCATGCGAAACACGTGGTTTAGCTTCATATTCTTGCGAAACAAATGGTTTAGATTCAGATACTTGTGATAAACATTATTTAGCTTCAAATGCAGGCGAAACAAACCAGGTAGGCTTCAATTCCATGCGAAACACATGATTTAGCTTAAAATTCATGCGAAACAGATTATTTAGCTTCACATACTTGCGATTAAATGATATAGCTTCAAATGCAGGCGAAACAAACGAGTTAGCTTCAAATACATAGGAAACACATGATCTACCTTGAAATTAATGCAAAGTAGAAGGTTTATCTTCAAAGTCATGCGACACAAATGATTTAGTTTCAAATCAATGCGAAGTGGATGCTTAACTTCAAATCCATGCGAAACAAATGATTTAGCTTCAAATACTTGCGACGTAAATGGTATAGCTTCAAATGCAGGCGAAACAAACCAGGTAGCTTCAATCCCATGCGAAACACATGATTTAGCTTAAAATACATACGAAACAAATGATTTAGCTTCAAATACTTGCGTTATAAATGATATAACATCAAATGCAGGCAAAACAAACGAGTTAGCTTCAGATCCATGCGGAACACAAGATTTAGCTTCAAATCAATGCGAAGCACATGGTTTAGCTTCTTATACTTGCGTAACAAGTGGTTTAGCTTCAGATACTTGTGATAAACATGATTTAGCTTCAACTGCATGCGAAACAAACGAGTTAGTTTAAAATCCAAGCGAAACACACGATTTAGCTTCAAATCAATGCGAAGTAGAAAGCTTAGCTTCAAATCGATGCCATACGAATGATTTAGCTTCAAATACCGGCGATTAAATGATGTAGCTTCAAATGCAGGCGAAACAAACGAGTTAGCTTCAAATCCATACGAAACACATGATTTACCTTCAAATTAATGCAAAGTAGGAGGCTTATCTTCAAATCCATGCGAAACATATGATTTAGCTTCAAATCCAAGCGAAACACATGGTTTAGCTTCATATTCTTGCGAAACAAATGGTTTAGCTTCATATACTTGTGATAAACATGATTTAGCTTCAACCGCATGCGAAACAAACGAGTTAGCTTCAAATCCAAGCGAAACACATGATTTAGTTTCAAATCAATGCGAAGTAGATGGCTTAACTTCAAATCCATGCGAAACAAATGATTTATCTTCAAATACTTGCGACGTAAATGATATAGCTTCAAATGCAGGCGTAACAAACCAGGTAGCTTCAGTTCCATGCGAAATACATGATTTAGCTTAAAATTCATACGAAACAAATGATTTATCTTCAAATACTTGCGATACAAGTGTTCTAGCTTCAAATGCAGGCGAAACAAACCAGGTAGCTTCAATTCCATGCGAAACACATGATTTAGCTTAAAATTCATACGAAACAAATGATTTAGCTTCAAATACTTGCGATATAAACGATATACCTTCAAATGTAGGTAAAACAAACGAGTTAGCTTCAAATCCATGCGGAACACATGATTTAGCTTCAAATCAATGCGAAGCACATGGTTTAGTTTCATATGCTTGCGAAACAAGTGGCTTAGCTTCAGATACTTGTGATAAACATGATTTAGCTTCAACTGCATGCGAAACAAACGAGTTAGTTTAAAATCCAAGAGAATCACACGATTTAGCTTCAAATCAATGCGAAGTAGAAGACTTAGCTTCAAATCGATGCCATACGAATGATATAGCTTCAAATACCTGCGATATAAACGATATACCTTCAAATGTAGGCAAACCAAACGAGTTAGCTTCAAATCCATGCGGAACACATGATTTAGCTTCAAATCAATGCGAAGCACATGGTTTAGCTTCTTATACTTGCGTAACAAGTGGTTTAGCTTCAGATACTTGTGATAAACATGATTTAGCTTCAACTGCATGCGAAACAAACGAGTTAGTTTAAAATCCAAGCGAAACACACGATTTAGTTTCAAATCAATGCGAAGTAGATGGCTTAGCTTCAAATCGATGCCATACGAATGATTTAGCTTCAAATACCTGCGATTAAATGATGTAGCTTCAAATGCAGGCGAAACAAACGAGTTAGCTTCAAATCCATACGAAACACATGATTTACCTTCAAATTAATGCAAAGTAGGAGGCTTATCTTCAAATCCATGCGAAACATATGATTTAGCTTCAAATCCAAGCGAAACACATGGTTTAGCTTCATATTCTTGCGAAACAAATGGTTTAGCTTCATATACTTGTGATAAACATGATTTAGCTTCAACCGCATGCGAAACAAACGAGTTAGCTTCAAATCCAAGCGAAACACATGATTTAGTTTCAAATCAATGCGAAGTAGATGGCTTAACTTCAAATCCATGCGAAACAAATGATTTATCTTCAAATACTTGCGACGTAAATGATATAGCTTCAAATGCAGGCGTAACAAACCAGGTAGCTTCAATTCCATGCGAAATACATGATTTAGCTTAAAATTCATACAAAACAAATGATTTATCTTCAAATACTTGCGATACAAGTGATCTAGCTTCAAATGAAGGCGAAACAAACCAGGTAGCTTCAATTCCATGCGAAACACATGATTTAGCTTAAAATTCATACGAAACAAATGATTTAGCTTCAAATACTTGCGATATAAACGATATACCTTCAAATGTAGGCAAACCAAACGAGTTAGCATCAAATCCATGCGGAACACATGATTTAGCTTCACATCAATGCGAAGCACATGGTTTAGCTTCTTATACTTGCGTAACAAGTGGTTTAGCTTCAGATACTTGTGATAAACATGATTTAGCTTCAACTGCATGCGAAACAAACGAGTTAGTTTAAAATCCAAGCGAAACACACGATTTAGCTTCAAATCAATGCGAAGTAGAAGGCTTAGCTTCAAATCGATGCCATACGAATGATTTAGCTTCAAATACCGGCGATTAAATGATGTAGCTTCAAATGCAGGCGAAACAAACGAGTTAGCTTCAAATCCATACGAAACACATGATTTACCTTCAAATTAATGCAAAGTAGGAGGCTTATCTTCAAATCCATGCGAAACATATGATTTAGCTTCAAATCCAAGCGAAACACATGGTTTAGCTTCATATTCTTGCGAAACAAATGGTTTAGCTTCATATACTTGTGATAAACATGATTTAGCTTCAACCGCATGCGAAACAAACGAGTTAGCTTCAAATCCAAGCGAAACACATGATTTAGTTTCAAATCAATGCGAAGTAGATGGCTTAACTTCAAATCCATGCGAAACAAATGATTTATCTTCAAATACTTGCGACGTAAATGATATAGCTTCAAATGCAGGCGTAACAAACCAGGTAGCTTCAGTTCCATGCGAAATACATGATTTAGCTTAAAATTCATACGAAACAAATGATTTATCTTCAAATACTTGCGATACAAGTGATCTAGCTTCAAATGCAGGCGAAACAAACCAGGTAGCTTCAATTCCATGCGAAACACATGATTTAGCTTAAAATTCATACGAAACAAATGATTTAGCTTCAAATACTTGCGATATAAACGATATACCTTCAAATGTAGGTAAAACAAACGAGTTAGCTTCAAATCCATGCGGAACACATGATTTAGCTTCAGATCAATGCGAAGCACATGGTTTAGTTTCATATGCTTCCGAAACAAGTGGCTTAGCTTCAGATACTTGTGATAAACATGATTTAGCTTCAACTGCATGCGAAACAAACGAGTTAGTTTAAAATCCAAGAGAATCACACGATTTAGCTTCAAATCAATGCGAAGTAGAAGACTTAGCTTCAAATCGATGCCATACGAATGATATAGCTTCAAATACCTGCGATATAAACGATATACCTTCCAATGTAGGCAAACCAAACGAGTTAGCTTCAAATCCATGCGGAACACATGATTTAGCTTCAAATCAATGCGGAGCACGTGGTTTAGCTTCATATGCTTGCGAAACAAGTGGTTTAGCTACAGATACTTGTGATAAACATGATTTAGCTTCAACTGCATGCGAAACAAACGAGTTAGTTTAAAATCCAAAAGAAACACACGATTTAGCTTCAAATCAATGCTAGTTAGAAGGCTTAGCTTCAAATCGATGCCATACGAATGATTTAGCTTCAAATACCTGCGATAGAAGTGATTTAGCTTCAAATGCAGGCGAAACAAACGAGTTAGCTTCAAGTCTATGCGAAAGACATGATTTAGCGTCAAATTCATGCGAAACACGTGGTTTAGCTTCATATTCTTGCGAAACAAATGGTTTAGATTCAGATACTTGTGATAAACATGATTTAGCTTCAAATGCAGGCGAAACAAACCAGGTAGCTTCAATTCCATGCGAAACACATGATTTAGCTTAAAATTCATGCGAAACAGATTATTTAGCTTCACATACTTGCGATTAAATGATATAGCTTCAAATGCAGGCGAAACAAACGAGTTAGCTTCAAATACATAGGAAACACATGATTTACCTTGAAATTAATGCAAAGTAGAAGGTTTATCTTCAAAGTCATGCGACACAAATGATTTAGTTTCAAATCAATGCGAAGTGGATGGCTTAACTTCAAATCCATGCGAAAGAAATGATTTAGCTTCAAATACTTGCGACGTAAATGGTATAGCTTCAAATGCAGGCGAAAACAAACCAGGTAGCTTCAATCCCATGCGAAACACATGATTTAGCTTTAAATACATACGAAACAAATGATTTAGCTTCAAATACTTGCGTTATAAATGATATAACATCAAATGCAGGCAAAACAAACGAGTTAGCTTCAGATCCATGCGGAACGCAAGATTTAGCTTCAAATCAATGCGAAGCACATGGTTTAGCTTCTTATACTTGCGTAACAAGTGGTTTAGCTTCAGATACTTGTGATAAACATGATTTAGCTTCAACTGCATGCGAAACAAACGAGTTAGTTTAAAATCCAAGCGAAACACACGATTTAGCTTCAAATCAATGCGAAGTAGAAGGCTTAGCTTCAAATCGATGCCATACGAATGATTTAGCTTCAAATACCTGCGATTAAATGATGTAGCTTCAAATGCAGGCGAAACAAACGAGTTAGCTTCAAATCCATACGAAACACATGATTTACCTTCAAATTAATGCAAAGTAGGTGGCTTATCTTCAAATCCATGCGAAACACATGATTTAGCTTCAAATCCAAGCGAAACACATGGTTTAGCTTCATATTCTTGCGAAACAAATGGTTTAGCTTCATATACTTGTGATAAACATGATTTAGCTTCAACCGCATGCGAAACAAACGAGTTAGCTTCAAATCCAAGCGAAACACATGATTTAGTTTCAAATCAATGCGAAGTAGATGGCTTAACTTCAAATCCATGCGAAACAAATGATTTATCTTCAAATACTTGCGACGTAAATGATATAGCTTCAAATGCAGGCGTAACAAACCAGGTAGCTTC
Organism: Megalopta genalis; assembly: GCF_051020955.1. Classification (NCBI taxonomy): domain Eukaryota; kingdom Metazoa; phylum Arthropoda; class Insecta; order Hymenoptera; family Halictidae; genus Megalopta; species Megalopta genalis. Next base: position 22,876 of record NW_027477728.1, on the reverse strand, counting down.
AATTCCATGCGAAATACATGATTTAGCTTAAAATTCATACGAAACAAATGATTTATCTTCAAATACTTGCGATACAAGTGATCTAGCTTCAAATGCAGGCGAAACAAACCAGGTAGCTTCAATTCCATGCGAAGCACATGATTTAGCTTAAAATTCATACCAAACAAATGATTTAGCTTCAAATACTTGCGATATAAACGATATACCTTCAAATGTAGGTAAAACAAACGAGTTAGCTTCAAATCCATGCGGAACACATGATTTAGCTTCAAATCAATGCGAAGCACATGGTTTAGTTTCATATGCTTGCGAAACAAGTGGCTTAGCTTCAGATACTTGTGATAAACATGATTTAGCTTCAACTGCATGCGAAACAAACGAGTTAGTTTAAAATCCAAGAGAATCACACGATTTAGCTTCAAATCAATGCGAAGTAGAAGACTTAGCTTCAAATCGATGCCATACGAATGATATAGCTTCAAATACCTGCGATATAAACGATATACCTTCAAATGTAGGCAAACCAAACGAGTTAGCTTCAAATCCATGCGGAACACATGATTTAGCTTCAAATCAATGCGAAGCACGTGGTTTAGCTTCATATGCTTGCGAAACAAGTGGTTAAGCTACAGATACTTGTGATATACATGATTTAGCTTCAACTGCATGCGAAACAAACGAGTTAGTTTAAAATCCAAAAGAAACACACGATTTAGCTTCAAATCAATGCGAAGTAGAAGGCTTAGCTTCAAATCGATGCCATACGAATGATTTAGCTTCAAATACCTGCGATTAAATGATGTAGCTTCAAATGCAGGCGAAACAAACGAGTTAGCTTCAAATCCATACGAAACACATGATTTACCTTCAAATTAATGCAAAGTAGGAGGCTTATCTTCAAATCCATGCGAAACATATGATTTAGCTTCAAATCCAAGCGAAACACATGGTTTAGCTTCATATTCTTGCGAAACAAATGGTTTAGCTTCATATACTTGTGATAAACATGATTTAGCTTCAACCGCATGCGAAACAAACGAGTTAGCTTCAAATCCAAGCGAAACACATGATTTAGTTTCAAATCAGTGCGAAGTAGATGGCTTAACTTCAAATCCATGCGAAACAAATGATTTATCTTCAAATACTTGCGACGTAAATGATATAGCTTCAAATGCAGGCGTAACAAACCAGGTAGCTTCAGTTCCATGCGAAATACATGATTTAGCTTAAAATTCATACGAAACAAATGATTTATCTTCAAATACTTGCGATACGAGTGATCTAGCTTCAAATGCAGGCGAAACAAACCAGGTAGCTTCAATTCCATGCGAAACACATGATTTAGCTTAAAATTCATACGAAACAAATGATTTAGCTTCAAATACTTGCGATATAAACGATATACCTTCAAATGTAGGTAAAACAAACGAGTTAGCTTCAAATCCATGCGGAACACATGATTTAGCTTCAAATCAATGCGAAGCACATGGTTTAGTTTCATATGCTTGCGAAACAAGTGGCTTAGCTTCAGATACTTGTGATAAACATGATTTAGCTTCAACTGCATGCGAAACAAACGAGTTAGTTTAAAATCCAAGAGAATCACACGATTTAGCTTCAAATCAATGCGAAGTAGAAGACTTAGCTTCAAATCGATGCCATACGAATGATATAGCTTCAAATACCTGCGATATAAACGATATACCTTCAAATGTAGGCAAACCAAACGAGTTAGCTTCAAAACCATGCGGAACAAATGATTTAGCTTCAAATCAATGCGAAGCACATGGTTTAGCTTCATATGCTTGCGAAACAAGTGGTTTAGCTACAGATACTTGTGATAAACATGATTTAGCTTCAACTGCATGCGAAACAAACGAGTTAGTTTAAAATCCAAAAGAAACACACGATTTAGCTTCAAATCAATGCTAGTTAGAAGGCTTAGCTTCAAATCGATGCCATACGAATGATTTAGCTTCAAATACCTGCGATAGAAGTGATTTAGCTTCAAATGCAGGCGAAACAAACGAGTTAGCTTCAAGTCTATGCGAAAGACATGATTTAGCGTCAAATTCATGCGAAACACGTGGTTTAGCTTCATCTTCTTGCGAAACAAATGGTTTAGATTCAGATACTTGTGATAAACATGATTTAGCTTCACATGCAGGCGAAACAAACCAGGTAGCTTCAATTCCATGCGAAACACATGATTTAGCTTAAAATTCATGCGAAATAGATTATTTAGCTTCACATACTTGCGATTAAATGATATAGCTTCAAATGCAGGCGAAACAAACGAGTTAGCTTCAAATACATAGGAAACACATGATTTACCTTGAAATTAATGCAAAGTAGAAGGTTTATCTTCAAAGTCATGCGACACAAATGATTTAGTTTCAAATCAATGCGAAGTGGATGGCTTAACTTCAAATCCATGCGAAAGAAATGATTTAGCTTCAAATACTTGCGACGTAAATGGTATAGCTTCAAATGCAGGCGAAACAAACCAGGTAGCTTCAATCCCATGCGAAACACATGATTTAGCTTAAAATACATACGAAACAAATGATTTAGCTTCAAATACTTGCGTTATAAATGATATAACATCAAATGCAGGCAAAACAAACGAGTTAGCTTCAGATCCATGCGGAACACAAGATTTAGCTTCAAATCAATGCGAAGCACATGGTTTAGCTTCTTATACTTGCGTAACAAGTGGTTTAGCTTCAGATACTTGTGATAAACATGATTTAGCTTCAACTGCATGCGAAACAAACGAGTTAGTTTAAAATCCAAAAGAAACACACGATTTAGCTTCAAATCAATGCTAGTTAGAAGGCTTAGCTTCAAATCGATGCCATACGAATGATTTAGCTTCAAATACCTGCGATAGAAGTGATTTAGCTTCAAATGCAGGCGAAACAAACGAGTTAGCTTCAAGTCTATGCGAAAGACATGATTTAGCGTCAAATTCATGCGAAACACGTGGTTTAGCTTCATATTCTTGCGAAACAAATGGTTTAGATTCAGATACTTGTGATAAACATGATTTAGCTTCACATGCAGGCGAAACAAACCAGGTAGCTTCAATTCCATGCGAAACACATGATTTAGCTTAAAATTCATGCGAAACAGATTATTTAGCTTCACATACTTGCGATTAAATGATATAGCTTCAAATGCAGGCGAAACAAACGAGTTAGCTTCAAATACATAGGAAACACATGATTTACCTTGAAATTAATGCAAAGTAGAAGGTTTATCTTCAAAGTCATGCGACACAAATGATTTAGTTTCAAATCAATGCGAAGTGGATGGCTTAACTTCAAATCCATGCGAAAGAAATGATTTAGCTTCAAATACTTGCGACGTAAATGGTATAGCTTCAAATGCAGGCGAAACAAACCAGGTAGCTTCAATCCCATGCGAAACACATGATTTAGCTTAAAATACATACGAAACAAATGATTTAGCTTCAAATACTTGCGTTATAAATGATATAACATCAAATGCAGGCAAAACAAACGAGTTAGCTTCAGATCCATGCGGAACACAAGATTTAGCTTCAAATCAATGCGAAGCACATGGTTTAGCTTCTTATACTTGCGTAACAAGTGGTTTAGCTTCAGATACTTGTGATAAACATGATTTAGCTTCAACTGCATGCGAAACAAACGAGTTAGTTTAAAATCCAAGCGAAACACACGATTTAGCTTCAAATCAATGCGAAGTAGAAGGCTTAGCTTCAAATCGATGCCATACGAATGATTTAGCTTCAAATACCTGCGATTAAATGATGTAGCTTCAAATGCAGGCGAAACAAACGAGTTAGCTTCAAATCCATACGAAACACATGATTTACCTTCAAATTAATGCAAAGTAGGTGGCTTATCTTCAAATCCATGCGAAACACATGATTTAGCTTCATATTCTTGCGAAACAAATGGTTTAGCTTCATATACTTGTGATAAACATGATTTAGCTTCAACCGCATGCGAAACAAACGAGTTAGCTTCAAATCCAAGCGAAACACATGATTTAGTTTCAAATCAATGCGAAGTAGATGGCTTAACTTCAAATCCATGCGAAACAAATGATTTATCTTCAAATACTTGCGACGTAAATGATATAGCTTCAAATGCAGGCGTAACAAACCAGGTAGCTTCAATTCCATGCGAAATACATGATTTAGCTTAAAATTCATACGAAACAAATGATTTATCTTCAAATACTTGCGATACAAGTGATCTAGCTTCAAATGCAGGCGAAACAAACCAGGTAGCTTCAATTCCATGCGAAGCACATGATTTAGCTTCAAACCAATGCGAAGCACATGGTTTAGTTTCATATGCTTGCGAAACAAGTGGCTTAGCTTCAGATACTTGTGATAAACATGATTTAGCTTCAACTGCATGCGAAACAAACGAGTTAGTTTAAAATCCAAGAGAATCACACGATTTAGCTTCAAATCAATGCGAAGTAGAAGACTTAGCTTCAAATCGATGCCATACGAATGATATAGCTTCAAATACCTGCGATATAAACGATATACCTTCAAATGTAGGCAAACCAAACGAGTTAGCTTCAAATCCATGCGGAACACATGATTTAGCTTCACATCAATGCGAAGCACATGGTTTAGCTTCTTATACTTGCGTAACAAGTGGTTTAGCTTCAGATACTTGTGATAAACATGATTTAGCTTCAACTGCATGCGAAACAAACGAGTTAGTTTAAAATCCAAGCGAAACACACGATTTAGTTTCAAATCAATGCGAAGTAGATGGCTTAGCTTCAAATCGATGCCATACGAATGATTTAGCTTCAAATACCTGCGATTAAATGATGTAGCTTCAAATGCAGGCGAAACAAACGAGTTAGCTTCAAATCCATACGAAACACATGATTTACCTTCAAATTAATGCAAAGTAGGAGGCTTATCTTCAAATCCATGCGAAACATATGATTTATCTTCAAATCCAAGCGAAACACATGGTTTAGCTTCATATTCTTGCGAAACAAATGGTTTAGCTTCATATACTTGTGATAAACATGATTTAGCTTCAACCGCATGCGAAACAAACGAGTTAGTTTAAAATCCAAGCGAAACACACGATTTAGCTTCAAATCAATGCGAAGTAGAAGGCTTAGCTTCAAATCGATGCCATACGAATGATATAGCTTCAAATACCTGCGATATAAACGATATACCTTCAAATGTAGGCAAACCAAACGAGTTAGCTTCAAATCCATGCGGAACACATGATTTAGCTTCAAATCAATGCGAAGCACGTGGTTTAGCTTCATATGCTTGCGAAACAAGTGGTTTAGCTACAGATACTTGTGATAAACATGATTTAGCTTCAACTGCATGCGAAACAAACGAGTTAGTTTAAAATCCAAAAGAAACACACGATTTAGCTTCAAATCAATGCTAGTTAGAAGGCTTAGCTTCAAATCGATGCCATACGAATGATTTAGCTCCAAATACCTGCGATAGAAGTGATTTAGCTTCAAATGCAGGCGAAACAAACGAGTTAGCTTCAAGTCTATGCGAAAGACATGATTTAGCTTCAAATTCATGCGAAACACGTGGTTTAGCTTCATATTCTTGCGAAACAAATTGTTTAGATTCAGATACTTGTGATAAACATGATTCAGCTTCAAATGCAGGCGAAACAAACGAATTAGTTTCCAATCCATGCGAAACACATGATTTAGCTTCAAATCCAAGCGAAACACATGGTTTAACTTCATATTCTTGCGAAACATATGGTTTAGCTTCATATACTTGTGATAAACATGATTTAGCTTCAACCGCCTGCGAAACAAACGAGTTAGCATTAAAACCAAGCGAGACAAGATTTAGCTTCAAGTCAATGCGAAGTAGATGGCTTAGCTTCATATCCATGCGAAACAAGTGGTTTAGCTTCACATACTTGCGATATAAATGATATAGCTCCAAATGCAGGCGAAACAAACGAGTTAGCTTCAAATCCAAGCGAAACACATGATTTAGTTTCAAATCAATGCGATGTAGAATGCTTAGCTTCAAATCCATGCGACACAAATGATTTAGTTTCAAATACTTGCGATAGAAGTGATATAGCTTCAAATGCAGGCGAAACAAACGAGTTAGCTTCAAGTCTATGCGAAAGACATGATTTAGCTTCAAATTCATGCGAAACACGTGGTTTAGCTTCATATTCTTGCGAAACAAATGGTTTAGATTCAGATACTTGTGATAAACATGATTTTCAATCAAATGCAGGCGAAACAAACGAGTTAGTTTCAAATCCATGCGAAACACATGATTTAGCTTCAAATCCAAGCGAAACACATGGTTTAGCTTCATATTCTTGCGAAACAAATGGTTTAGCTTCATATAATTGTGATAAACATGATTTAGCTTCAACCGCCTGCGAAACAAACGAGTTAGCATTAAAACCAAGCGAGACACATGAGTTAGCTTCAAATCAATGCGAAGGAGATGGCTTAGCTTCATATCCATGCGAAACAAATGGCTTAGCTTCAAATACTTGCGAATATAAGTGATACAGCTTCAAATGCATGCGAAACAAGCGAGTTAGCATCAAATCCATGCGAAACACATGATTTAGCTATAACTCAATGCAAAGTAGAAGGCGTAGCTTCAAATCCATGCGGAACAAATGATTTAGCTTCAAATACTTGCGATATAAGTGATATAGATTCAACTGCAGGCGAAACAAACGAGGTAGCTTCAAATCCATGCGAAACAAATGATATTTCTTCAAATACTTGCGAAACAAATGATTTAGCTTCAGATACTTGTGATAAACATGATTTAGCTTCAACTGCATGCGAAACAAACGAGTTAGTTTAAAATCGAAGAGAAACACACGATTTAGCTTCAAATCAATGCGAAGTAGAAGGCTTAGCTTCAAATCGATGCCATACGAGTGATTTAGCTTCAAATACCTGCGATAGAAGGGATATAGCTTCAAATGCAGGCGAAACAAATGAGTTAGCTTCAAGTCTATGCGAAAGACATGATTTAGCTTCAAATTCATGCGAAACACGTGGTTTAGCTTCATATTCTTGCGAAACAAATGGTTTAGATTCAGATACTTGTGATAAACATGATTTTCAATCAAATGCAGGCGAAACAAACGAGTTAGTTTCAAATCCATGCGAAACACATGATTTAGCTTCAAATCCAAGCGAAACACATGGTTTAGCTTCATATTCTTGCGAAACAAATGGTTTAGCTTCATATAATTGTGATAAACATGATTTAGCTTCAACCGCCTGCGAAACAAACGAGTTAGCATTAAAACCAAGCGAGACACATGAGTTAGCTTCAAATCAATGCGAAGTAGATGGCTTAGCTTCATATCCATGAGAAACAAATGGCTTAGCTTCAAATACTTGCGAATATAAGTGATACAGCTTCAAATGCATGCGAAACAAGCGAGTTAGCATCAAATCCATGCGAAACACATGATTTAGCTTCAAATCAATGCGAAGCACATGGTTTAGTTTCATACGCTTGCGAAACAAGTGGCTTAGCTTCAGATACTTGTGATAAACATGATTTAGCTTCAACTGCATGCGAAACAAACGAGTTAGTTTAAAATCCAAGAGAATCACACGATTTAGCTTCAAATCAATGCGAAGTAGAAGACTTAGCTTCAAATCGATGCCATACGAATGATTTAGCTTCAAATACCTGCGATAGAAGTGATTTAGCTTCAAATGCAGGCGAAACAAACGAGTTAGCTTCAAGTCTATGCGAAAGACATGATTTAGCGTCAAATTCATGCGAAACACGTGGTTTAGCTTCATATTCTTGCGAAACAAATGGTTTAGATTCAGATACTTGTGATAAACATTATTTAGCTTCAAATGCAGGCGAAACAAACCAGGTAGCTTCAATTCCATGCGAAACACATGATTTAGCTTAAAATTCATGCGAAACAGATTATTTAGCTTCACATACTTGCGATTAAATGATATAGCTTCAAATGCAGGCGAAACAAACGAGTTAGCTTCAAATACATAGGAAACACATGATCTACCTTGAAATTAATGCAAAGTAGAAGGTTTATCTTCAAAGTCATGCGACACAAATGATTTAGTTTCAAATCAATGCGAAGTGGATGGCTTAACTTCAAATCCATGCGAAACAAATGATTTAGCTTCAAATACTTGCGACGTAAATGGAATAGCTTCAAATGCAGGCGAAACAAACCAGGTAGCTTCAATCCCATGCGAAACACATGATTTAGCTTAAAATACATACGAAACAAATGATTTAGCTTCAAATACTTGCGTTATAAATGATATAACATCAAATGCAGGCAAAACAAACGAGTTAGCTTCAGATCCATGCGGAACACAAGATTTAGCTTCAAATCAATGCGAAGCACATGGTTTAGCTTCTTATACTTGCGTAACAAGTGGTTTAGCTTCAGATACTTGTGATAAACATGATTTAGCTTCAACTGCATGCGAAACAAACGAGTTAGTTTAAAATCCAAGCGAAACACACGATTTAGCTTCAAATCAATGCGAAGTAGAAGGCTTAGCTTCAAATCGATGCCATACGAATGATTTAGCTTCAAATACCGGCGATTAAATGATGTAGCTTCAAATGCAGGCGAAACAAACGAGTTAGCTTCAAATCCATACGAAACACATGATTTACCTTCAAATTAATGCAAAGTAGGAGGCTTATCTTCAAATCCATGCGAAACATATGATTTAGCTTCAAATCCAAGCGAAACACATGGTTTAGCTTCATATTCTTGCGAAACAAATGGTTTAGCTTCATATACTTGTGATAAACATGATTTAGCTTCAACCGCATGCGAAACAAACGAGTTAGCTTCAAATCCAAGCGAAACACATGATTTAGTTTCAAATCAATGCGAAGTAGATGGCTTAACTTCAAATCCATGCGAAACAAATGATTTATCTTCAAATACTTGCGACGTAAATGATATAGCTTCAAATGCAGGCGTAACAAACCAGGTAGCTTCAGTTCCATGCGAAATACATGATTTAGCTTAAAATTCATACGAAACAAATGATTTATCTTCAAATACTTGCGATACAAGTGATCTAGCTTCAAATGCAGGCGAAACAAACCAGGTAGCTTCAATTCCATGCGAAACACATGATTTAGCTTAAAATTCATACGAAACAAATGATTTAGCTTCAAATACTTGCGATATAAACGATATACCTTCAAATGTAGGTAAAACAAACGAGTTAGCTTCAAATCCATGCGGAACACATGATTTAGCTTCAAATCAATGCGAAGCACATGGTTTAGTTTCATATGCTTGCGAAACAAGTGGCTTAGCTTCAGATACTTGTGATAAACATGATTTAGCTTCAACTGCATGCGAAACAAACGAGTTAGTTTAAAATCCAAGAGAATCACACGATTTAGCTTCAAATCAATGCGAAGTAGAAGACTTAGCTTCAAATCGATGCCATACGAATGATATAGCTTCAAATACCTGCGATATAAACGATATACCTTCAAATGTAGGCAAACCAAACGAGTTAGCTTCAAATCCATGCGGAACACATGATTTAGCTTCAAATCAATGCGAAGCACATGGTTTAGCTTCTTATACTTGCGTAACAAGTGGTTTAGCTTCAGATACTTGTGATAAACATGATTTAGCTTCAACTGCATGCGAAACAAACGAGTTAGTTTAAAATCCAAGCGAAACACACGATTTAGTTTCAAATCAATGCGAAGTAGATGGCTTAGCTTCAAATCGATGCCATACGAATGATTTAGCTTCAAATACCTGCGATTAAATGATGTAGCTTCAAATGCAGGCGAAACAAACGAGTTAGCTTCAAATCCATACGAAACACATGATTTACCTTCAAATTAATGCAAAGTAGGAGGCTTATCTTCAAATCCATGCGAAACATATGATTTAGCTTCAAATCCAAGCGAAACACATGGTTTAGCTTCATATTCTTGCGAAACAAATGGTTTAGCTTCATATACTTGTGATAAACATGATTTAGCTTCAACCGCATGCGAAACAAACGAGTTAGCTTCAAATCCAAGCGAAACACATGATTTAGTTTCAAATCAATGCGAAGTAGATGGCTTAACTTCAAATCCATGCGAAACAAATGATTTAGCTTCAAATACTTGCGATATAAACGATATACCTTCAAATGTAGGCAAACCAAACGAGTTAGCATCAAATCCATGCGGAACACATGATTTAGCTTCACATCAATGCGAAGCACATGGTTTAGCTTCTTATACTTGCGTAACAAGTGGTTTAGCTTCAGATACTTGTGATAAACATGATTTAGCTTCAACTGCATGCGAAACAAACGAGTTAGTTTAAAATCCAAGCGAAACACACGATTTAGCTTCAAATCAATGCGAAGTAGAAGGCTTAGCTTCAAATCGATGCCATACGAATGATTTAGCTTCAAATACCGGCGATTAAATGATGTAGCTTCAAATGCAGGCGAAACAAACGAGTTAGCTTCAAATCCATACGAAACACATGATTTACCTTCAAATTAATGCAAAGTAGGAGGCTTATCTTCAAATCCATGCGAAACATATGATTTAGCTTCAAATCCAAGCGAAACACATGGTTTAGCTTCATATTCTTGCGAAACAAATGGTTTAGCTTCATATACTTGTGATAAACATGATTTAGCTTCAACCGCATGCGAAACAAACGAGTTAGCTTCAAATCCAAGCGAAACACATGATTTAGTTTCAAATCAATGCGAAGTAGATGGCTTAACTTCAAATCCATGCGAAACAAATGATTTATCTTCAAATACTTGCGACGTAAATGATATAGCTTCAAATGCAGGCGTAACAAACCAGGTAGCTTCAGTTCCATGCGAAATACATGATTTAGCTTAAAATTCATACGAAACAAATGATTTATCTTCAAATACTTGCGATACAAGTGATCTAGCTTCAAATGCAGGCGAAACAAACCAGGTAGCTTCAATTCCATGCGAAACACATGATCTAGCTTAAAATTCATACGAAACAAATGATTTAGCTTCAAATACTTGCGATATAAACGATATACCTTCAAATGTAGGCAAACCAAACGAGTTAGCATCAAATCCATGCGGAACACATGATTTAGCTTCACATCAATGCGAAGCACATGGTTTAGCTTCTTATACTTGCGTAACAAGTGGTTTAGCTTCAGATACTTGTGATAAACATGATTTAGCTTCAACTGCATGCGAAACAAACGAGTTAGTTTAAAATCCAAGCGAAACACACGATTTAGCTTCAAATCAATGCGAAGTAGAAGGCTTAGCTTCAAATCGATGCCATACGAATGATTTAGCTTCAAATACCGGCGATTAAATGATGTAGCTTCAACCGCATGCGAAACAAACGAGTTAGCTTCAAATCCAAGCGAAACACATGATTTAGTTTCAAATCAATGCGAAGTAGATGGCTTAACTTCAAATCCATGCGAAACAAATGATTTATCTTCAAATACTTGCGACGTAAATGATATAGCTTCAAATGCAGTCGTAACAAACCAGGTAGCTTCAATTCCATGCGAAATACATGATTTAGCTTAAAATTCATACAAAACAAATGATTTATCTTCAAATACTTGCGATACAAGTGATCTAGCTTCAAATGAAGGCGAAACAAACCAGGTAGCTTCAATTCCATGCGAAACACATGATTTAGCTTAAAATTCATACGAAACAAATGATTTAGCTTCAAATACTTGCGATATAAACGATATACCTTCAAATGTAGGCAAACCAAACGAGTTAGCATCAAATCCATGCGGAACACATGATTTAGCTTCACATCAATGCGAAGCACATGGTTTAGCTTCTTATACTTGCGTAACAAGTGGTTTAGCTTCAGATACTTGTGATAAACATGATTTAGCTTCAACTGCATGCGAAACAAACGAGTTAGTTTAAAATCCAAGCGAAACACACGATTTAGCTTCAAATCAATGCGAAGTAGAAGGCTTAGCTTCAAATCGATGCCATACGAATGATTTAGCTTCAAATACCGGCGATTAAATGATGTAGCTTCAAATGCAGGCGAAACAAACGAGTTAGCTTCAAATCCATACGAAACACATGATTTACCTTCAAATTAATGCAAAGTAGGAGGCTTATCTTCAAATCCATGCGAAACATATGATTTAGCTTCAAATCCAAGCGAAACACATGGTTTAGCTTCATATTCTTGCGAAACAAATGGTTTAGCTTCATATACTTGTGATAAACATGATTTAGCTTCAACCGCATGCGAAACAAACGAGTTAGCTTCAAATCCAAGCGAAACACATGATTTAGTTTCAAATCAATGCGAAGTAGATGGCTTAACTTCAAATCCATGCGAAACAAATGATTTATCTTCAAATACTTGCGACGTAAATGATATAGCTTCAAATGCAGGCGTAACAAACCAGGTAGCTTCAGTTCCATGCGAAATACATGATTTAGCTTAAAATTCATACGAAACAAATGATTTATCTTCAAATACTTGCGATACAAGTGATCTAGCTTCAAATGCAGGCGAAACAAACCAGGTAGCTTCAATTCCATGCGAAACACATGATTTAGCTTAAAATTCATACGAAACAAATGATTTAGCTTCAAATACTTGCGATATAAACGATATACCTTCAAATGTAGGTAAAACAAACGAGTTAGCTTCAAATCCATGCGGAACACATGATTTAGCTTCAAATCAATGCGAAGCACATGGTTTAGTTTCATATGCTTGCGAAACAAGTGGCTTAGCTTCAGATACTTGTGATAAACATGATTTAGCTTCAACTGCATGCGAAACAAACGAGTTAGTTTAAAATCCAAGAGAATCACACGATTTAGCTTCAAATCAATGCGAAGTAGAAGACTTAGCTTCAAATCGATGCCATACGAATGATATAGCTTCAAATACCTGCGATATAAACGATATACCTTCAAATGTAGGCAAACCAAACGAGTTAGCTTCAAATCCATGCGGAACACATGATTTAGCTTCAAATCAATGCGAAGCACATGGTTTAGCTTCTTATACTTGCGTAACAAGTGGTTTAGCTTCAGATACTTGTGATAAACATGATTTAGCTTCAACTGCATGCGAAACAAACGAGTTAGTTTAAAATCCAAGCGAAACACACGATTTAGTTTCAAATCAATGCGAAGTAGATGGCTTAGCTTCAAATCGATGCCATACGAATGATTTAGCTTCAAATACCTGCGATTAAATGATGTAGCTTCAAATGCAGGCGAAACAAACGAGTTAGCTTCAAATCCATACGAAACACATGATTTACCTTCAAATTAATGCAAAGTAGGAGGCTTATCTTCAAATCCATGCGAAACATATGATTTAGCTTCAAATCCAAGCGAAACACATGGTTTAGCTTCATATTCTTGCGAAACAAATGGTTTAGCTTCATATACTTGTGATAAACATGATTTAGCTTCAACCGCATGCGAAACAAACGAGTTAGCTTCAAATCCAAGCGAAACACATGATTTAGTTTCAAATCAATGCGAAGTAGATGGCTTAACTTCAAATCCATGCGAAACAAATGATTTATCTTCAAATACTTGCGACGTAAATGATATAGCTTCAAATGCAGTCGTAACAAACCAGGTAGCTTCAATTCCATGCGAAATACATGATTTAGCTTAAAATTCATACAAAACAAATGATTTATCTTCAAATACTTGCGATACAAGTGATCTAGCTTCAAATGAAGGCGAAACAAACCAGGTAGCTTCAATTCCATGCGAAACACATGATTTAGCTTAAAATTCATACGAAACAAATGATTTAGCTTCAAATACTTGCGATATAAACGATATACCTTCAAATGTAGGCAAACCAAACGAGTTAGCATCAAATCCATGCGGAACACATGATTTAGCTTCACATCAATGCGAAGCACATGGTTTAGCTTCTTATACTTGCGTAACAAGTGGTTTAGCTTCAGATACTTGTGATAAACATGATTTAGCTTCAACTGCATGCGAAACAAACGAGTTAGTTTAAAATCCAAGCGAAACACACGATTTAGCTTCAAATCAATGCGAAGTAGAAGGCTTAGCTTCAAATCGATGCCATACGAATGATTTAGCTTCAAATACCGGCGATTAAATGATGTAGCTTCAAATGCAGGCGAAACAAACGAGTTAGCTTCAAATCCATACGAAACACATGATTTACCTTCAAATTAATGCAAAGTAGGAGGCTTATCTTCAAATCCATGCGAAACATATGATTTAGCTTCAAATCCAAGCGAAACACATGGTTTAGCTTCATATTCTTGCGAAACAAATGGTTTAGCTTCATATACTTGTGATAAACATGATTTAGCTTCAACCGCATGCGAAACAAACGAGTTAGCTTCAAATCCAAGCGAAACACATGATTTAGTTTCAAATCAATGCGAAGTAGATGGCTTAACTTCAAATCCATGCGAAACAAATGATTTATCTTCAAATACTTGCGACGTAAATGATATAGCTTCAAATGCAGGCGTAACAAACCAGGTAGCTTCAGTTCCATGCGAAATACATGATTTAGCTTAAAATTCATACGAAACAAATGATTTATCTTCAAATACTTGCGATACAAGTGATCTAGCTTCAAATGCAGGCGAAACAAACCAGGTAGCTTCAATTCCATGCGAAACACATGATTTAGCTTAAAATTCATACGAAACAAATGATTTAGCTTCAAATACTTGCGATATAAACGATATACCTTCAAATGTAGGTAAAACAAACGAGTTAGCTTCAAATCCATGCGGAACACATGATTTACCTTGAAATTAATGCAAAGTAGAAGGTTTATCTTCAAAGTCATGCGACACAAATGATTTAGTTTCAAATCAATGCGAAGTGGATGGCTTAACTTCAAATCCATGCGAAAGAAATGATTTAGCTTCAAATACTTGCGACGTAAATGGTATAGCTTCAAATGCAGGCGAAACAAACCAGGTAGCTTCAATCCCATGCGAAACACATGATTTAGCTTAAAATACATACGAAACAAATGATTTAGCTTCAAATACTTGCGTTATAAATGATATAACATCAAATGCAGGCAAAACAAACGAGTTAGCTTCAGATCCATGCGGAACGCAAGATTTAGCTTCAAATCAATGCGAAGCACATGGTTTAGCTTCTTATACTTGCGTAACAAGTGGTTTAGCTTCAGATACTTGTGATAAACATGATTTAGCTTCAACTGCATGCGAAACAAACGAGTTAGTTTAAAATCCAAGCGAAACACACGATTTAGCTTCAAATCAATGCGAAGTAGAAGGCTTAGCTTCAAATCGATGCCATACGAATGATTTAGCTTCAAATACCTGCGATTAAATGATGTAGCTTCAAATGCAGGCGAAACAAACGAGTTAGCTTCAAATCCATACGAAACACATGATTTACCTTCAAATTAATGCAAAGTAGGTGGCTTATCTTCAAATCCATGCGAAACACATGATTTAGCTTCAAATCCAAGCGAAACACATGGTTTAGCTTCATATTCTTGCGAAACAAATGGTTTAGCTTCATATACTTGTGATAAACATGATTTAGCTTCAACCGCATGCGAAACAAACGAGTTAGCTTCAAATCCAAGCGAAACACATGATTTAGTTTCAAATCAATGCGAAGTAGATGGCTTAACTTCAAATCCATGCGAAACAAATGATTTATCTTCAAATACTTGCGACGTAAATGATATAGCTTCAAATGCAGGCGTAACAAACCAGGTAGCTTCAATTCCATGCGAAATACATGATTTAGCTTAAAATTCATACGAAACAAATGATTTATCTTCAAATACTTGCGATACAAGTGATCTAGCTTCAAATGCAGGCGAAACAAACCAGGTAGCTTCAATTCCATGCGAAGCACATGATTTAGCTTAAAATTCATACCAAACAAATGATTTAGCTTCAAATACTTGCGATATAAACGATATACCTTCAAATGTAGGTAAAACAAACGAGTTAGCTTCAAATCCATGCGGAACACATGATTTAGCTTCAAATCAATGCGAAGCACATGGTTTAGTTTCATATGCTTGCGAAACAAGTGGCTTAGCTTCAGATACTTGTGATAAACATGATTTAGCTTCAACTGCATGCGAAACAAACGAGTTAGTTTAAAATCCAAGAGAATCACACGATTTAGCTTCAAATCAATGCGAAGTAGAAGACTTAGCTTCAAATCGATGCCATACGAATGATATAGCTTCAAATACCTGCGATATAAACGATATACCTTCAAATGTAGGCAAACCAAACGAGTTAGCTTCAAATCCATGCGGAACACATGATTTAGCTTCAAATCAATGCGAAGCACGTGGTTTAGCTTCATATGCTTGCGAAACAAGTGGTTTAGCTACAGATACTTGTGATATACATGATTTAGCTTCAACTGCATGCGAAACAAACGAGTTAGTTTAAAATCCAAAAGAAACACACGATTTAGCTTCAAATCAATGCGAAGTAGAAGGCTTAGCTTCAAATCGATGCCATACGAATGATTTAGCTTCAAATACCTGCGATTAAATGATGTAGCTTCAAATGCAGGCGAAACAAACGAGTTAGCTTCAAATCCATACGAAACACATGATTTACCTTCAAATTAATGCAAAGTAGGAGGCTTATCTTCAAATCCATGCGAAACATATGATTTAGCTTCAAATCCAAGCGAAACACATGGTTTAGCTTCATATTCTTGCGAAACAAATGGTTTAGCTTCATATACTTGTGATAAACATGATTTAGCTTCAACCGCATGCGAAACAAACGAGTTAGCTTCAAATCCAAGCGAAACACATGATTTAGTTTCAAATCAGTGCGAAGTAGATGGCTTAACTTCAAATCCATGCGAAACAAATGATTTATCTTCAAATACTTGCGACGTAAATGATATAGCTTCAAATGCAGGCGTAACAAACCAGGTAGCTTCAGTTCCATGCGAAATACATGATTTAGCTTAAAATTCATACGAAACAAATGATTTATCTTCAAATACTTGCGATACAAGTGATCTAGCTTCAAATGCAGGCGAAACAAACCAGGTAGCTTCAATTCCATGCGAAACACATGATTTAGCTTAAAATTCATACGAAACAAATGATTTAGCTTCAAATACTTGCGATATAAACGATATACCTTCAAATGTAGGTAAAACAAACGAGTTAGCTTCAAATCCATGCGGAACACATGATTTAGCTTCAAATCAATGCGAAGCACATGGTTTAGTTTCATATGCTTGCGAAACAAGTGGCTTAGCTTCAGATACTTGTGATAAACATGATTTAGCTTCAACTGCATGCGAAACAAACGAGTTAGTTTAAAATCCAAGAGAATCACACGATTTAGCTTCAAATCAATGCGAAGTAGAAGACTTAGCTTCAAATCGATGCCATACGAATGATATAGCTTCAAATACCTGCGATATAAACGATATACCTTCAAATGTAGGCAAACCAAACGAGTTAGCTTCAAAACCATGCGGAACAAATGATTTAGCTTCAAATCAATGCGAAGCACATGGTTTAGCTTCATATGCTTGCGAAACAAGTGGTTTAGCTACAGATACTTGTGATAAACATGATTTAGCTTCAACTGCATGCGAAACAAACGAGTTAGTTTAAAATCCAAAAGAAACACACGATTTAGCTTCAAATCAATGCTAGTTAGAAGGCTTAGCTTCAAATCGATGCCATACGAATGATTTAGCTTCAAATACCTGCGATAGAAGTGATTTAGCTTCAAATGCAGGCGAAACAAACGAGTTAGCTTCAAGTCTATGCGAAAGACATGATTTAGCGTCAAATTCATGCGAAACACGTGGTTTAGCTTCATCTTCTTGCGAAACAAATGGTTTAGATTCAGATACTTGTGATAAACATGATTTAGCTTCACATGCAGGCGAAACAAACCAGGTAGCTTCAATTCCATGCGAAACACATGATTTAGCTTAAAATTCATGCGAAATAGATTATTTAGCTTCACATACTTGCGATTAAATGATATAGCTTCAAATGCAGGCGAAACAAACGAGTTAGCTTCAAATACATAGGAAACACATGATTTACCTTGAAATTAATGCAAAGTAGAAGGTTTATCTTCAAAGTCATGCGACACAAATGATTTAGTTTCAAATCAATGCGAAGTGGATGGCTTAACTTCAAATCCATGCGAAAGAAATGATTTAGCTTCAAATACTTGCGACGTAAATGATATAGCTTCAAATGCAGGCGTAACAAACCAGGTAGCTTCAATTCCATGCGAAATACATGATTTAGCTTAAAATTCATACGAAACAAATGATTTATCTTCAAATACTTGCGATACAAGTGATCTAGCTTCAAATGCAGGCGAAACAAACCAGGTAGCTTCAATTCCATGCGAAGCACATGATTTAGCTTCAAACCAATGCGAAGCACATGGTTTAGTTTCATATGCTTGCGAAACAAGTGGCTTAGCTTCAGATACTTGTGATAAACATGATTTAGCTTCAACTGCATGCGAAACAAACGAGTTAGTTTAAAATCCAAGAGAATCACACGATTTAGCTTCAAATCAATGCGAAGTAGAAGACTTAGCTTCAAATCGATGCCATACGAATGATATAGCTTCAAATACCTGCGATATAAACGATATACCTTCAAATGTAGGCAAACCAAACGAGTTAGCTTCAAATCCATGCGGAACACATGATTTAGCTTCACATCAATGCGAAGCACATGGTTTAGCTTCTTATACTTGCGTAACAAGTGGTTTAGCTCAGATACTTGTGATAACATGATTTAGCTTCAACTGCATGCGAAACAAACGAGTTAGTTTAAATCCAAGCGAAACACCACGATTTAGTTTCAAATCAATGCGAAGTAGATGGCTTAGCTTCAATCGATGCCATACGAATGATTTAGCTTCAAATACCTGCGATTAAATGATGTAGCTTCAAATGCAGGCGAAACAAACGAGTTAGCTTCAAATCCATACGAAACACATGATTTACCTTCAAATTAATGCAAAGTAGGAGGCTTATCTTCAAATCCATGCGAAACATATGATTTAGCTTCAAATCCAAGCGAAACACATGGTTTAGCTTCATATTCTTGCGAAACAAATGGTTTAGCTTCATATACTTGTGATAAACATGATTTAGCTTCAACCGCATGCGAAACAAACGAGTTAGCTTCAAATCCAAGCGAAACACATGATTTAGTTTCAAATCAATGCGAAGTAGATGGCTTAACTTCAAATCCATGCGAAACAAATGATTTATCTTCAATACTTGCGACGTAAATGATATAGCTTCAAATGCAGGCGTAACAAACCAGGTAGCTTCAATTCCATGCGAAATACATGATTTAGCTTAAAATTCAATACAAAACAAATGATTTATCTTCAAATACTTGCGATACAAGTGATCTAGCTTCAAATGCAGGCGAAACAAACAGGTAGCTTCAATTCCATGCGAAACACATGATTTAGCTTAAAATTCATACGAAACAAATGATTTAGCTTCAAATACTTGCGATATAAACGATATACCTTCAAATGTAGGCAAACCAAACGAGTTAGCTTCAAATCCATGCGGGAACACATGATTTAGCTTCACATCAATGCGAAGCATATGGTTTAGCTTCTTATACTTGCGTAACAAGTGGTTTAGCTTCAGATACTTGTGATAAACATGATTTAGCTTCAACTGCATGCGAAACAAACGAGTTAGTTAAAATCCAAGCGAAACACACGATTTAGCTTCAAATCAATGCGAAGTAGAAGGCTTAGCTTCAAATCGATGCATACGAATGATTTAGCTTCAAATACCTGCGGTAAATGATGTAGCTTCAAATGCAGGCGAAAGAAACGAGTTAGCTTCAAATCCATACGAAACACATGATTTACCTTCAAATTAATGCAAAGTAGGAGGCTTATCTTCAAATCCATGCGAAACACATGATTTTAGCTTCAAATCCAAGCGAACACATGGTTTAGCTTCATATTCTTGCGAAACAAATGGTTTAGCTTCATATACTTGTGATAACATGATTTAGCTTCAACCGCATGCGAAACAAACGAGTTAGCTTCAATCAAGCGAAACACATGATTTAGTTTCAAATCAATGCGAAGTAGATGGCTTAACTTCAAATCCATGCGAAACAAAATGATTTATCTTCAAATACTTGCGACGTAAATGATATAGCTTCAAATGCAGGCGTAACAAACCAGGTAGCTTCAATCCATGCGAAATACATGATTTAGCTTAAAATTCCTACGAAACAAATGATTTATCTTCAAATACTTGCGATACAAGTGATCTAGCTTCAAATGCAGGCGAAACAACCAGGTAGCTTCAATTCCATGCGAAACACATGATTTAGCTTAAAATTCATACGAAACAAATGATTTAGCTCAAATACTTGCGACGTAAATGGTATAGCTTCAAATGCAGGCGAAACAAACCAGGTAGCTTCAATCCCATGCGAAACACATGATTTAGCTTAAAATACATACGAAACAAATGATTTAGCTTCAAATACTTGCGTTATAAATGATATAACATCAAATGCAGGCAAAACAAACGAGTTAGCTTCAGATCCATGCGGAACACAAGATTTAGCTTCAAATCAATGCGAAGCACGTGGTTTAGCTTCTTATACTTGCGAAACAAGTGGTTTAGCTTCAGATACTTGTGATAAACATGATTTAGCTTCAACTGCATGCGAAACAAACGAGTTAGTTTAAAATCCAAGCGAAACACACGATTTAGCTTCAAATCAATGCGAAGTAGAAGGCTTAGCTTCAAATCGATGCCATACGAATGATTTAGCTTCAAATACCTGCGATTAAATGATGTAGCTTCAAATGCAGGCGAAACAAACGAGTTAGCTTCAAATCCATACGAAACACTGATTTACCTTCAAATTAATGCAAAGTAGGAGGCTTATCTTCAAATCCATGCGAAACACATGATTTAGCTTCAAATCCAAGCAAAACACATGGTTTAGCTTCATATTCTTGCGAAAACAAATGGTTTAGCTTCATATACTTGTGATAAACATGATTTAGCTTCAACCGCATGCGAAACAAACGAGTTAGCATTAAAACCAAGCGAGACACGTGATATAGCTTCAAATCAATGCGAAGTAGATCGCTTAGCTTCATATCCATACGAAACAAATGACATAGCTTCAAATACTTGCGAATATAAGCGATACAGATCAAATGAATGCGAAACAACGAGGTAGCTTCAAATCCATGCGAAACAAATGATTTTTCTACATATACTTGCGATACAAGTGAACTAGCTTCAATTGCAGCGAAACAACCAGGCAGCTTCAATTCCATGCGAAACACATTATTTAGCTTAAAATTCATGCGAAACAGATTATTTAGCTTCAAATACTTGCGATATAACGATATACCTTCAAATGCAGGCAAAAAACGAGTTAGCTTCAAGTCCATGCGGAACACATGATTTAGCTTCAAATCAATGCGAAGCACATGGTTTAGCTTCATATGCTTGCGAAACAAGTGGTTTAGCTTCAGATACTTGTGATAACATGATTTAGCTTCAACTGCATGCGAAACAAACGAGTTAGTTTAAATCGAAGAGAACACACGATTTAGCTTCAAATCAATGCGAAGTAGAAGGCTTAGCTTCAAATCGATGCCATACGAATGATTTAGCTTCAATACCTGCGATAGAAGGGATATAGCTTCAAATGCAGGCGAAACAAACGAGTTAGCTTCAAGTCTATACGAAAGACATGATTTAGCTTCAAATTCATGCGAAACACGTGGTTTAGCTTCATATTCTTGCGAAACAAATGGTTTAGATTCAGATACTTGTGATAAACATGATTTTGAATCAATGCAGGCGAAACAAACGAGTTAGTTTCAAATCCATGCGAAACACGTGATTTAGCTTCAAATCCAAGCGAAACACATGGTTTAGCTTCATATTCTTGCGAAACAAATGGTTTACCTTCATATACTTGTGATAAACATGATTAGCTTCAACCGAATGCGAAACAAACGAGTTAGCTTCAATCCAAGCGAAAAACATGGTTTAGTTTAAAATCAATGCGAAGTAGATGGCTTATCCTCAAAACCATGCGGACACAAATGATTTAGCTTCAAATACTTGCGATATAATTGATAAGGCTTCAAATGCAGGCGAAACAAACGAGTTAGCTTCAAATCCATGCGAAACACATGATTTAGCTACAAATCAATGCGAAGTATAAGGCTTAGCTTCAATACAAGCGAATCACATGATTTAGCATCAAATCAATGCGAAGTAAAAAGCTTAGCTTCAAATCCATGCGCATCAAATGATTTAGCTCCAAATACTTGCGAAATAAATGAAATAGCTTCAAATGCTTGCGAAACAAATGACTTAGCTTCAAATCGATGAGCAACACATGATTTATCTTCAAATCAATGCGAAGTAGAAGGCTTAGCTTCAATACATGAGAAACAAATGATTTAGCTTCAGATACTTGCGATACAAGAGATATAGTTTCAGATGCAGGCAAAACAAGCGAGTTAATCTACAAACACATGCGAAACACATCATTTAGCTTCAAATCAATGCGAAGTAGAAGGCTTAGCATATAAACCACGCGGACACAAATGGTTTAGCTTCAAATATTTGTGATATACATGATTTAGCTGCAACTGCATGCGAAACAAACGAGCACGATTCAACTCCAAGCGAAAAAATGATTTAGCCATAAATCAATGCGAACTAGAAGGCTTGGCATCAAATCCAAGCGAAACACATGATTTATCTTCAAATCAATGCGAAACACATGAATTAGCTT
>NW_027477727.1:0-58874 GCF_051020955.1 Megalopta genalis | reverse complement strand
ATGGGAAACAAACGAGTTAGCATCAAATCCATGCAAAACACATGATTTAGCTTCAAATCAATACGATGTAGAAGGTTTAGCTTCAAATCCATGCGAAACAAATGATTTACCATCACATACTTGGGATATAACTGATATTGCTTCAAATGCAGGGGAAACAAATGAGTTAGCATCAAATCCATGCAAAACACATGATTTAGCGTCAAATCAAAGCGATGTAGAAGGTATAGCTTCAAATTCAAGCGAATCACACGATATGCTTCAAATCAATGCGATGTAGAAGGTTTAGCTTCAAATCCATGCGACACAAATGATTTAGCTTCAAACACTTGAGATATAAGCGATATAGCTGCAAATGCAGACGAATCAAATGGGATAGCTTCAAAATCCATGCGATATATATCATCTAGCTTCAAATCGATATGATGTAGATGGTTTAGCTTCAAATCCCTGCGAAACAAATGATTTAGCTTCAAACACTTGCGATACAAGTGATATAGCACCAAATGCAGGCGAAACGAACGAGTTAGCTTCAAATCCATGCGAAACTCATGATTTAGCTGCAAATCAATGCGATGTAGAAGGTTTAGCTTCAAATCCATGCGAAACAAATGATTTAGCATCAGATACTTGCGATATAACTGATATAGCTTCAAATGCAGGGGAAACAAACGAGTTAGCATAAAATCCATGCAAAACACATGAATTAGCTTCAAATCAATGCGATGTGGAAGGTTTAGCTTCAAATCCATGCGAAACAAATGATTTAGCATCAGATACTTGCGATATAACTGATATAGATTCAAATGCAAGGGAAACAAACGAGTTAGCATCAAATCCAAGCGAATCACACGATATGCTTCAAATCAATGCGATGTAGAAGGTTTAGCTTCAAATCCATGCGACACAAATGATTTAGCTTCAAACACTTGCGATATAAGTGATATAGCTGCAAATGCAGACGAATCAAATGGGGTAGCTTCAAAATCCATGTGATACATATCATTTTGCTTCAAATCGATACGATGTAGAAGGTTTAGCTTCAAATCCATGCGAAACAAATGATTTAGCATCAAACACTTGTGATATAAGTGATATAGCATCAAATGCAGGCCAAACAAACGAGTTAGCATCAAATCCAAGCGAATCACACGATATGCTTCAAATCAATGCGATGTAGAAGGTTTAGCTTCAAATCCATGCGACACAAATGATTTAGCTTCAAATTAATGCGAAGTAGAAGGCATAGCTTCAAATCGATGCGGAACAAATGGTTGAGCTTCAAACACATCGGATATTGGTGATATAGCTTCAACTGCATGAGAATCAAAAGGGATAGCTTCAAAATCCATGCCATACATATCATTTAGCTTCAAATCGATACGATGTAGAAGGTTTAGCTTCAAATCCATGCGAAACAAATGATTTAACTTCAAATCAATGCGATGTAGAAGGTTTAGCTTCAAATCTAAGCGAAACACATGATTTAGCATCAGATACTTGCGATATAACTGAAATAGCTTCAAATTCAGGGGAAACAAACGAGTTAGCATCAAATCCATGCAAAACACATGATTTAGCTTCAAATCAAAGCGATGTAGAAGGTATAGCTTCAAATCCAAGCGAAACATATGATTTAGTTTCAAATCAATGCGATGTAGAAGGTTTAGATTCAAATCCATGCGAAACAAATGATTTAGCTTCAAATCAATGCGAAGTAGAAGGCATAGCTTCAAATCGATGCGGAACAAATGGTTGAGCTTCAAACACTTCGGATATAGGTGATATAGCTTCAACTGCATGAGAATCAAACGGGATAGCTTCAAAATCCATGCCATACATATCAATTAGCTTCAAATCGATACGATGTAGAAGGTTTAGCTTCAAATCCATGCGAAACAAATGGTTGAGCTTCAAACACTTCGGATATAGGTGATATAGCTTCAACTGCATGAGAATCAAACGGAATAGCTTCAAAATCCATGCCATACTTATCATTTAGCTTCAAATCGATACGGTGTAGAAGGTTTAGCTTCAAATCCATGCGAAACAAATGATTTAACTTCAAATCAATGCGATGTAGAAGGTTTAGCTTCAAATCTAACCGAAACACATGATTTAGCATCAGATACTTGAGATATAACTGAAATAGCTTCAAATGCAGGGGAAACAAACGAGTTAGCATCAAATCCATGCAAAACACATGATTTAGCTTCAAATCAAAATGATGTAGAAGGTTTAGCTTCAAATCCATGCGAAACAAATGATTTACCATCACATACTTGGGATATAACTGATATTGCTTCAAATGCGGGGGAAACAAATGAGTTAGCATCAAATCCATGCAAAACACATGATTTAGCGTCAAATCAAAGCGATGTAGAAGGTATAGCTTCAAATCCAAGCGAAACACATGATTTAGCTTCAAATCAATGCGATGTAGAAGGTTTAGATTCAAATCCATGCGAAACAAATGATTTAGCTTGAAACACTTGTGATATAAGTGATATAGCTGCAACATGCAGACGAATCAAATGGGATAGCTTCAAAATCCATGCGATACATATCATTTAGCATCAAATCGATATGATGTAGAAGGTTTAGCTTCACATCCCTGCGAAACAAATGATTTAGCTTCAAACACTTGCGATATAAGTGATATAGCACCAAATGCAGGCAAAACGAACGAGTTAGCTTCAAATCCATGCGAAACACATGATTTAGCTGCAAATCAATGCGATGTAGAAGGTTTAGCTTCAAATCCATGCAAAACAAATGATTTAGCTTCAAGCACATGTAATATAAGTGATATAGCTGCAAATGCAGACGAATCAAACGGGGTAGCTACAAAATCCATGCGATACATATCATTTTGCTTCAAATCGATACGAAGTAGAAGGTTTAGCTTCAAATCCATGCGAAACGAATGATTTAGCATCAAACACTTGTGATATAAGTGATATAGCATCAAATGCAGGCCAAACAAACGAGTTAGCATCAAATCCAAGCGAATCACACGATATGCTTCAAATCAATGCGATGTAGAAGGTTTAGCTTCAAATCCATGCGACACAAATGATTTAGCTTCAAACACTTGTGATATAAGTGATATAGCTGCAAATGCAGACGAATCAAATGGGATAGCTTCAAAATCCATGCGATATATATCATTTAGCTTCAAATCGATATGATGTAGAAGGTTTTGCTTCAAATCCCTACGAAACAAATGATTTAGCTTCAAACACTTGCGATATAAGTGATATAGCACCAAATGCAGGCGAAACGAACGAGTTAGCTTCAAATCCATGCGAAACACATGATTCAGTTGCAAATCAATGCGATGTAGAAGGTTTAGCTTCAAATCCATGCGAAACAAATGATTTAGCATCAGATACTTGCGATATAACTGATATAGCTTCAAATGCAGGGGAAACAAACGAGTTAGCATAAAATCCATGCAAAACACATGAATTAGCTTCAAATCAATGCGATGTGGAAGGTTTAGCTTCAAATCCATGCGAAACAAATGATTTAGCATCAGATACTTGCGATATAACTGATATAGATTCAAATGCAGGGGAAACAATCGAGTTAGCATCAAATCCAAGCGAATCACACGATATGCTTCAAATCAATGCGATGTAGAAGGATTAGCTTCAAATCCATGCGACACAAATGATTTAGCTTCAAACACTTGTGATATAAGTGATATAGCTGCAAATGCAGACGAATCAAACGGGGTTGCTTCAAAATCCATGTGATACATATCATTTTGCTTCAAATCGATACGATGTAGAAGGATTAGCTTCAAATCCCTGCGAAACAAATGGTTTAGCTTCAAACACTTGCGATATAAGTGATATAGCACCAAATGCAAGCGAAACGAACGAGTTAGCTTCAAATCCATGCGAAACACATGATTTAGCTGCAAATCAATGCGATGTAGAAGGTTTAGCCTCAAATCCATGCAAAACAAATGATTTAGCTTCAAACACATGTAATATAAGTGATATAGCTGCAAATGCAGACGAATCAAACGGGGTAGATACAAAATCCATGCGATACATATCATTTTGCTTCAAATCGATACGAAGTAGAAGGTTTAGCTTCAAATCCATGCGAAACGAATGATTTAGCATCAAACACTTGTGATATAAGTGATATAGCATCAAATGCAGGCGAAACGAACGAGTTAGCTTCAAATCCATGCGAAACACATGATTTAGCTGCAAATCAATGCGATGTAGAAGGTTTAGCTTCAAATCCATGCGAAACAAATGATTTAGCATCAGATACTTGCGATATAACTGATATAGCTTCAAATGCAGGGGAAACAACGAGTTAGCATAAAATCCATGCAAAACACATGAATTAGCTTCAAATCAATGCGATGTGGAAGGTTTAGCTTCAAATCCATGCGAAACAAATGATTTAGCATCAGATACTTGCGATATAACTGATATAGCTTCAAATGCAGGGGAAACAAACGAGTTAGCGTAAAATCAATGCAAGACACATGAATTAGCTTCAAATCAATGCGAAACAAATGATTTAGCATCAGATATTTGCGATATAACTGATATAGATTCAAATGCATGGGAAACAAACGAGTTAGCATCAAATCCATGCAAAACACATGATTTAGCTTCAAATCAATACGATGTAGAAGGTTTAGCTTCAAATCCATGCGAAACAAAAGATTTACCATCACATACTTGGGATATAACTGATATTGCTTCAAATGCAGGGGAAACAAATGAGTTAGCATCAAATCCATGCAAAACACATGATTTAGCGTCAAATCAAAGCGATGTAGAAGGTATAGCTTCAAATTCAAGCGAATCACACGATATGCTTCAAATCAATGCGATGTAGAAGGTTTAGCTTCAAATCCATGCGACACAAATGATTTAGCTTCAAACACTTGAGATATAAGCGATATAGCTGCAAATGCAGACGAATCAAATGGGATAGCTTCAAAATCCATGCGATATATATCATCTAGCTTCAAATCGATATGATGTAGATGGTTTAGCTTCAAATCCCTGCGAAACAAATGATTTAGCTTCAAACACTTGCGATACAAGTGATATAGCACCAAATGCAGGCGAAACGAACGAGTTAGCTTCAAATCCATGCGAAACACATGATTTAGCTGCAAATCAATGCGATGTAGAAGGTTTAGCTTCAAATCCATGCGAAACAAATGATTTTGCATCAGATACTTGCGATATAACTGGTATAGCTTCAAATGCAGGGGAAACAAACGAGTTAGCATAAAATCCATGCAAAACACATGAATTAGCTTCAAATCAATGCGATGTGGAAGGTTTAGCTTCAAATCCATGCGAAACAAATGATTTAGCATCAGATACTTGCGATATAACTGATATAGATTCAAATGCAGGGGAAACAAACGAGTTAGCATCAAATCCAAGCGAATCACACGATATGCTTCAAATCAATGCGATGTAGAAGGTTTAGCTTCAAATCCATGCGACACAAATGATTTAGCTTCAAACACTTGCGATATAAGTGATATAGCTGCAAATGCGGACGAATCAAATGGGGTAGCTTCAAAATCCATGTGATACATATCATTTTGCTTCAAATCGATACGATGTAGAAGGTTTAGCTTCAAATCCATGCGAAACAAATGATTTAGCATCAAACACTTGTGATATAAGTGATATAGCACCAAATGCAGGCAAAACGAACGAGTTAGCTTCAAATCCATGCGAAACACATGATTTAGCTGCAAATCAATGCGATGTAGAAGGTTTAGCGTTAAATCCATGCGAGACAAATGATTTAGCATCAAACACTTGGGATATAAGTGATATAGCTGCAAATGCAGACGAATCAAACGGGGTAGCTTCAAAATCCATGCGATACATATCATTTTGCTTCAAATCGATACGATGTAGAAGGTTTAGCTTCAAATCCATGCGAAACAAATGATTTAGCTTCAAC
This sequence comes from Megalopta genalis, assembly GCF_051020955.1. Classification (NCBI taxonomy): domain Eukaryota; kingdom Metazoa; phylum Arthropoda; class Insecta; order Hymenoptera; family Halictidae; genus Megalopta; species Megalopta genalis. Next base: position 52,901 of record NW_027477727.1, on the reverse strand, counting down.
TCAATACGATGTAGAAGGTTTAGCTTTAAATCCATACGAAAAAAATGATTTAGCTTCAGATACTTGCGATAGAAGTGATATAGCATCAAATGCAGGCGAAACGAACGAGTTAGCTTCAAATCCATGCAAAACACATGATTTAGCTGCAAATTAATGCGATGTAGAAGGTTTAGCTTCAAATCCATGCGAAACAAATGATTTAGCTTCAGATACTTGCTATGGAAGTGATATAGCATCAAATGCAGGCGAAACGAACGAATTAGCTTCAAATCCATGCGAATCACATGATTTAGCTACAAATCAATGCGATGTAGAAGGTTTAGCTTCAAATCCATGCGAAACAAATGATTTAGCATCAGATACTTGCGATATAACTGATATAGCTTCAAATGCAGGGGAAACAAACGAGTTAGCATAAAATCCATGCAAAACACATGAATTAGCTGCAAATCAATGCGATGTAGAAGGTTTAGCTTCAAATCCATGCGAAACAAATGATTTAGCATCAGATACTTGCGATATAACTGATATAGATTCAAATGCAGGGGAAACAAACGAGTTAGCATAAAATCCATGCAAAACACATGAATTAGCTGCAAATCAATGCGATGTAGAAGGTTTAGCTTCAAATCCATGCGAAACAAATGATTTAGCATCAGATACTTGCGATATAACTGATATAGCTTCAAATGCAGGGGAAACAAACGAGTTAGCATCAAATCCATGCAAAACACATGATTTACCTAACAAATCAAAGCGATGTAGAAGGTATAGCTACAAATCCAAGCGAAATACATGATTTAGTTTCAAATGAATGCGATATAGAAGGTTTAGCTTCAAATCCGTACGAAACAAATGATTTAGCATCAGATACTTGGGATATAACTGATATTGCTTCAAATGCAGGGGAAACAAATGAGTTAGCATCAAATCCATGCAAAACACATGATTTAGCGTCAAATCAAAGCGATGTAGAAGGTTTAGCTTCAAATTCATGCGAAACAAGAGATTTAGCATCAGATACTTGCGATATAACTGATATATCTTCAAATGCAGGGGAAACAAACGATTTAGCTTCAAATCAAAGCGATGTAGAAGGTATAGCTTCAAATCCAAGCGAAACACATGATTTAGCTTCAAATCAATGCGATGTAGAAGGTTTAGATTCAAATCCATGCGAAACAAATGATTTAGCTTCAAACACTTGTGACATAAGTGATATAGCTGCAAATGCAGACGAATCAAACGGGATAGCTTCAAAATCCATGCGACACACATCATTTAGCTTTAAATCCATGCGAAGTAGAAGGCTTAGCTACAAATTCATGCGAAACAAATGATTTAGGTTCAGATACTTGCGATATAAGCGATATAGCTTCAAATGCAGGTGAAGCAAACGAGTTAGCATCAAATCCATGCAAAACGCATGATTTAGCTTCAAATCAAAGCGATGTAGAAGGTATAGCTTCAAATCCAAGCGAAACACATGATTTAGCTTCAAATCAATGCGATGTAGAAGGTGTAGATTCAAATCCATGCGAAACAAATGATTTAGCTTCAAACACTTGTGACATAAGTGATATAGCTGCAAATGCCGACGAATCAAACGGGATAGCTTCAAAATCCATGCGATACATATCATTTAGCTTCAAATCGATACGATGTAGAAGGTTTAGCTACAAATCCATGCGAAACAAATGATTTAGGTTCAGATGCTTGCGATGTAATTGATGTAGCATCAAATGCAGACGAATCAAACGAGTTAGCTTCAAAATCCATGCGGAACACATCATTTAGCTTTAAATCCACGTGAAGTAGAAGGCTTAGCTTCAGATCCAAGCGAAATAAATGATTTAGGTTCAGATACTAGCGATATAAGTGATGTAGTTTCAAATGCAGGAGAAACAAGCGAGTTAGCATCAAATCCATGCAAAACAAATAATTTAGCTTCAAATCAATGCGATGTAGAAGGTTTAGCTTCAAATCCATGCGAAACAAATGATTTACTTTCAAATACTTGCGGTATAAATGAAACAGCTTCAAATGCAGGCGAAAGAAACGAGTTAGCTTCAAATCCATGCGAAACACATGATTTAGCTTCAAATCCATGCAAAACACATGATTTAGCTTTAAATCAATGCGAAGTAGAAGATTTAGCTTCAAATCCATGCGAAACAAATGATTTAGGTTCAGATGATTACGATATAAGTGATGTAGCATCAAATGCAGACGAATCAAACGAGTTAGCTTCAAAATCCGTGCGGTACACATCATTTACCTTTAAATCCATGCGAAGTAGAAGGCTTAGCTTCAAATCCATGCGAAACAATTGATTTAGCATCAAACACTTGGGATATGAGTGATATAGCTTCAAATGCAGACGAAACAAACGAGTTAGCTTCAAATAGAAGCGAAACACATGATTTAGTTACAATTCAATGCGATGTAGAAGGTTTAGCTTCAAATTCAAGCGAAACTCATGATTTAGCTTCAAATCAATGCTATGTGGAAGGTTTAGCTCCAAATCCATGCGGCACAAATGATTGAGCTTCAAACACTTGCGATATAAGTGATGTAGCTTTAAATGCAGGGAAAACATATGAGTTAGCTTCAAATCCATGCAAAACACATGATTGAGCTGCAAATCAATGCGATGCAGAAGGTTTAGCTTCAAATCCATGCGAAACAAATGATTGAGCTTCAAACACTTGGGTTATCGGTGATATAGCTTCAGCTGCATGCGAAACAAACGAGTTAGCTTCAAATTCATGCGAAACACATGATTCAGCTGGAAATCAATGCGATAGAGAATGTTAGGCTTCAAATCCATGCGACACAAATGATTTACCTTCAGATACTTGCGATATAAGTGATATAGCTTCAAATGCAGATTAAACAAACGAGTTAGCTTCATATACAAGCGAAACACGCGATTTAGCTTCAAATCAATGCGATGTAGAAGGTTTAGCTTCAAATCCATGCGTCACAAATGATATAGTTTCAGATTCTTGCGATATAAGTGATGTAGCTTCAAATGCAGGGGAAACAAACGAGTTAGCTTCAAATCCATGCAAAACACATGATTAAGTTTCTAATCAATGCGATGTAGAAGGATCAGCTGCTACTGAATGCGACACAAATGATTTAGCTTCATATACTTGCGATATAAGTGATATAGCTTCAAATGCAGATTAAACAAACGAGTTAGCTTCATATCCAAGCGAAACACACTATTTAGCTTCAAATCAATGCGATGTAGAAGGTTTAGCTTCAAATCCATGCGACACAAATGATTTAGCTTCAGATACTTGCGATATAAGTGATGTCGCTTCAAATGCAGGGAAAACATACGAGTTAGCTTCAAATCAAAGCGAAACACATGATTTAGCTTTAAATCAATGCGATGTAGAAGGTTTAGCTTCAAATCCATGCGAAACAATTGATTTAGCTTCAAACACTTGGGATATAAGTGATATAGCGTCAAATGCAGACGAAACAAACGAGTTAGCTCCATATCCAAGCGAAACACATGGTTTAGCTTCTAATCAATCCGATGTAGAAGTTTTAGATTCAAATCCATGCGAAACAATTGATTTAGCATCAAACACTTGGGATATGAGTGATATAGCTTCAAATGCAGACGAAACAAACGAGTTAGCTTCAAATAGAAGCGAAACACATGATTTAGTTACAATTCAATGCGATGTAGAAGGTTTAGCTTCAAATTCAAGCGAAACTCAGGATTTAGCTTCAAATCAATGCTATGTAGAAGGTTTAGCTCCAAATCCATGCAGCACAAATGATTCAGGTTCAGATACTTGCGATATAAGTGATGTAGCTTTAAATGCAGGGAAAACATATGAGTTAGCTTCAAATCCATGCGAAACACATGATTCAGCTGGAAATCAATGCGATGGAGAATGTTAGGCTTCAAATCCATGCGACAAAAATGATTTACCTTCAGATACTTGCGATATAAGTGATATAGCTTCAAATGCAGATTAAACAAACGAGTTAGCTTCATATACAAGCGAAACACGCGATTTAGCTTCAAATCAATGCGATGTAGAAGGTTTAGCTTCAAATCAATGCGACACAAATGATTTTTCTCCAAATACTTGCCATACAAGTGATATAGCTTCAAATGCATGCGAAAGACAAGATTTAGGTTCAAATGCGTGCAAAACACATGGTTTAGCTTCACATCCATGCGAAACACATAATTAAGCTGCAAATCAATGCTATGTAGAAGGCTTGGCTTCAAATCCATGCGAAACAAATAGTTTGGCTTCAAATACTTGCGATATACATGAATCAGCTTTAACTGCATGCGAAACAAACGAGTTAGCATCAAATCCATGCAAAACACATGATTTAGTTTCAAATCAAAGCGATGTAGAAGGTATAGCTTCAAATCCCACCGAAACACATGATTTAGCTGCAAATCAATGCGATGTAGAAGGTTTAGCTTCAAATCCAAGCGAAACACATGATTTAGCATCAGATACTTGCGATATAACTGAAATAGCTTCAAATGCAGGGGAAACAAACGAGTTAGCATCAAATCCATGCAAAACACATGATTTAGCTTCAAATCAAGCGATGTAGAAGGTATAGCTTCAAATCCATGCGAAAGAAATGATTTAACTTCAAATCAATGCGATGTAGAAGGTTTAGCTTCAAATCTAAGCGAATAACATTATTTAGCATCAGATACTTGCGATATAACTAAAATAGCTTCAAATGCAGGGGAAACAAACGAGTTAGCATCAAATCCATGCGAAACACATGATTAGCTTCAAATCCATGCAAAACACATGATTTAGCTTTAAATCTATGCGAAGTAGAAGGCTTACCTTCAAATCCATGCGAAACAAATCATTCAGTTTCAGATACTTGCGATATAAGTGATATAACTTCAAATGCAGACGAAACAAACGTGCTAGCTTCAACTCCATACGAAACACATTATTTAGCTTCAAAACAATGCGATGTGGACGGTTTAGCTTCAAACCAATGCGATGTGCACGATTTAGCTTCAAACCAATGCGATTTGTAAGGCTTAGCTTCAGATCCAAGCGAAATAAATGATTTAGGTTCAGATACTTGCGATATAAGTGATGTAGTTTCAAATGCAGGAGAAACAAGCGAGTTAGCATCAAATCCATGCAAAACAAATAATTTAGCTTGAAATCAATGCGATGTAGAAGGTTTAGCTTCAAATCCATGCGAAACAAGTGATTTACTTTCAAATACTTGCGGTATAAATGAAACAGCTTCAAATGCAGGCGAAAGAAACGAGTTAGCTTCAAATCCATGCGAAACACATGATTTAGCTTCAAATCCATGCAAAACACATGATTTAGCTTCAAATCAATGCGAAGTAGAAGGATTATCTTCAAATCCATGCGAAACAAATGATTCAGCTTGAGATACTTGTGATATAAATGATATAGCTGCAAATGCAGACGGATCAAACGGGATAGCTTCAAAATCCATGCGATACATATCATTTAGCTTCAAATCGATACGATGTAGATGGTTTAGCTACAAATCCATGCGAAACAAATGATTTAGATTCAAATCAATGCGATGTAGAAGGTTTAACAACAAATCCATGCGAAACAAATGATTTAGGTTCAGATGCTTGCGATATAAATGATGTAGCATCAAATGCAGACGAATCAAACGAGTTAGCTTAAAAATCCATTAGGTACACATCATTTAGCTTTAAATCCATGTGAAGTGGAAGGCTTAGCTTCAAATCCATGCGAAACAAATGATTTAGCATCAGATACTTGCGATATAACTGACATAGCTTCAAATGCAGGGGAAACAAACGAGTAAGCATCAAATCCATGCAAAACACATGATTTAGCTTCAAATCAATGCGATGTAGAAGGTTTAGCTTCATATCCAAGCGAAACACATGATTTAGCATCAGATACTTGCGATATAACTGAAATAGATTCAAATGCAGGGGAAACAAACGAGTTAGCATCAAATCCATGCAAAACACATGATTTAGCTTCAAATCAAAGCGATGTAGAAGGTATAGCTTCAAACCCAAGCGAAACACATGATTTAGCTTCAAATCAATGCGATGTAGAAGGCTTAGCTTCAAATCCATGCGAAATAAATGATTTAGGTTCAGATACTTGCGATATAAGTGATGTAGTTTCAAATGCAGGAGAAACAAGCGAGTTAGCATCAAATCCATGCAAAACAAATAATTTAGCTTCAAATCAATGCGATGTAGAAGGTTTAGCTTCAAATCCATGCGAAACAAATGATTTACTTTCAAATACTTGCGGTATAAATGAAACAGCTTCAAATGCAGGCGAAAGAAACGAGTTAGCTTCAAATCCATGCGAAACACATGATTTAGCTTCAAATCCATGCAAAACACATGATTTAGCTTTAAATCAATGCGAAGTAGAAGATTTAGCTTCAAATCCATGCGAAACAAATGATTTAGGTTCAGATGATTACGATATAAGTGATGTAGCATCAAATGCAGACGAATCAAACGAGTTAGCTTCAAAATCCGTGCGGTACACATCATTTACCTTTAAATCCATGCGAAGTAGAAGGCTTAGCTTCAAATCCATGCGAAACAATTGATTTAGCATCAAACACTTGGGATATGAGTGATATAGCTTCAAATGCAGACGAAACAAACGAGTTAGCTTCAAATAGAAGCGAAACACATGATTTAGTTACAATTCAATGCGATGTAGAAGGTTTAGCTTCAAATTCAAGCGAAACTCATGATTTAGCTTCAAATCAATGCTATGTGGAAGGTTTAGCTCCAAATCCATGCGGCACAAATGATTGAGCTTCAAACACTTGCGATATAAGTGATGTAGCTTTAAATGCAGGGAAAACATATGAGTTAGCTTCAAATCCATGCAAAACACATGATTGAGCTGCAAATCAATGCGATGCAGAAGGTTTAGCTTCAAATCCATGCGAAACAAATGATTGAGCTTCAAACACTTGGGTTATCGGTGATATAGCTTCAGCTGCATGCGAAACAAACGAGTTAGCTTCAAATTCATGCGAAACACATGATTCAGCTGGAAATCAATGCGATAGAGAATGTTAGGCTTCAAATCCATGCGATACAAATGATTTACCTTCAGATACTTGCGATATAAGTGATATAGCTTCAAATGCAGATTAAACAAACGAGTTAGCTTCATATACAAGCGAAACACGCGATTTAGCTTCAAATCAATGCGATGTAGAAGGTTTAGCTTCAAATCCAGGCGTCACAAATGATATAGTTTCAGATTCTTGCGATATAAGTGATGTAGCTTCAAATGCAGGGGAAACAAACGAGTTAGCTTCAAATCCATGCAAAACACATGATTAAGTTTCTAATCAATGCGATGTAGAAGGATCAGCTGCTACTGAATGCGACACAAATGATTTAGCTTCATATACTTGCGATATAAGTGATATAGCTTCAAATGCAGATTAAACAAACGAGTTAGCTTCATATCCAAGCGAAACACACTATTTAGCTTCAAATCAATGCGATGTAGAAGGTTTAGCTTCAAATCCATGCGACACAAATGATTTAGCTTCAGATACTTGCGATATAAGTGATGTCGCTTCAAATGCAGGGAAAACATACGAGTTAGCTTCAAATCCATGCAAAACACATGATTTTCCTTCAAATACTTGCGGTATAAGTGATATAGATTCAATTGCAGACGAAACAAACGCGTTAGCTTCAAATCCATGCGAAACAAAATGATTTAGGTTCAGATATATGCGATACAAATGTTATAGCTTCAAATGCAGACGAAACAAACGAGTTAGCTTCAAATCCATGCAAAACACATGATTTAGCTACAAATCAATTCGAAGTAGAAGGATTAACATCAAATCCATACGAAACAAATGGTTTAGCTACAAATACTTGTGATATACGTTATTTAGATTCATCAGCTTGCGCAACCTACGAGATTCGCTTCAAATCCATGCGAAACACATGATTTAGCAGCAAATCAATACGATGTAGAAGGTTTAGCTTCAACTCCATGCGAAACACATGATTTAGCTTCAAATCAATGCGATGTAGAAGGTTTAACTCCAAATCAATGCGGTGTAGAAGGTTTAACTTCAAATCCATGCGAAACCAATGATTTTGATTCAGATACTTGCGATACAAGTGATATAGCTTCAAAAGCATACGAAACAAACGAGATAGCTTCAAATCCAAGAGAATCACATGATTTAGATTCAAATCAATGCGATTTAGCAGCTTTAGCTTCAAATCCATGCGGAACAAATGATTTAGCTTTAAACACTTGGAATATAAGTGATATAGCGTCAAATGCAGACGAAACAAACGAGTTAGCTTCATATCCAAGCGAAACACATGGTTTAGCTTCTAATCAATCCGATGTAGAAGTTTTAGATTCAAATCCATGCGAAACAATTGATTTAGCATCAAACACTTGGGATATGAGTGATATAGCTTCAAATGCAGACGAAACAAACGAGTTAGCTTCAAATAGAAGCGAAACACATGATTTAGTTACAATTCAATGCGATGTAGAAGGTTTAGCTTCAAATTCAAGCGAAACTCAGGATTTAGCTTCAAATCAATGCTATGTAGAAGGTTTAGCTCCAAATCCATGCAGCACAAATGATTCAGGTTCAGATACTTGCGATATAAGAGATGTAGCTTTAAATGCAGGGAAAACATATGAGTTAGCTTCAAATCCATGCGAAACACATGATTCAGCTGGAAATCAATGCGATGGAGAATGTTAGGCTTCAAATCCATGCGACAAAAATGATTTACCTTCAGATACTTGCGATATAAGTGATATAGCTTCAAATGCAGATTAAACAAACGAGTTAGCTTCATATACAAGCGAAACACGCGATTTAGCTTCAAATCAATGCCATGTAGAAGGTTTAGCTTCAAATCAATGCGACACAAATGATTTTTCTCCAAATACTTGCCATACAAGTGATATAGCTTCAAATGCATGCGAAAGACAAGATTTAGGTTCAAATTCATGCAAAACACATGGTTTAGCTTCATAACCATGCGAAACACATAATTAAGCTGCAAATCAATGCTATGTAGAAGGTTTAGCTTCTAATTCATGCGCAACTCATGATTTAGCTACAAATAAATACCAACTAGATGTCCTAGCTTCAAATCCATGCGAAACAAATTATTTAGCTTCAGATACTTGCGATATAAGTGATATAGCATCAAATGCAGGGGATACGAACGAGTTAGCTTCATAACCATGCGAAACACACGATTTAGCTTCAAATAAATGCGATGTAGAAGGATTAGCTTCAAATCCATCCGAAACAAATGATTTAGTTTCAAATCAATGCGAAGTAGATGGCTTAGCTTCAAATCCATGCGAAACAAATGTTTTTTCTTCAAATACTTGGGATATAAGTGATATATCTTCAAATGCAGACGAAACAAACGATTTAGCTTCCAATCCAAGCGAATTATATGATTTATCTTCAAATCAATGCGATGTAGAAAGTTTAACTTCAAATCCATGCGAAGCAAATTATTTAGCTTCAGATACTAGCGATATAAGTGTTATAGCTTCAAATGCAGATGAAACTAACGAGTTAGCTTCAAATCCATACGAAACACATGATTAAGCTTCAGATCAATGCTATGTAGAAGGTTTAGCTTCAAATCCTTGCGACACAAATGATTTAGCTTCAGTTACTTGCGATATAAGTGATGCAGCTGCAAATGCAGATGAAATAAACGAGTCAGCTTCCAATCCAAGCGAAACACATGATTTAGCTTTAAATCAATGCGATGTAGAAGGTTTAGCTTCAAATCCATGCGAAGCAAATGATTTAGCTTCAAACACTTGGGATATAAGTGATATAGCTTCAAATGTAGACGAAACCATCGAGTTAGCTTCCAATCCAAGCGAATCACATGATTTAGCTACAAATCAATGCCATGTAGAAGGTTTAGCTTGAAATCCATGCGAAACTAACGATTTAGCTTCAGACACTTGCGATGTAAGTGATACAGCTTCAAATGCAGACGAAACAAACGATTTAGCTTCCAATCCGAGCGAATTACATGATTTAGCTTCAAATCAATGGGATGTAGAAAGTTTAGCTTCAAATCCATGCGAAGCAAATTATTTAGCTTCAGATACTAGCGATATAAGTTTTATAGCTTCAAATGCAGACGAAACTAACGAGTTAGCTTCAAATCCATGCGAATTATTAAGGCTTTGCTTCAAATCTATGCGAAACACATGATTTAGCTGCAAATCAATGCGATGTAGAAGGTTCAGCTTGAAATCCATGCGAAGCGAATGATTGAGCTTGAAACACTTGGGATATATGTGATATAGCTTCAAAGGCAGACGAAACAAACGAGTTAGCTTGAAATCCATGCGAAACTCGTGATTTAGCTTCAAATCAATGCGATGTAGAAGGTTTAGCTTCAAATCCATGCGAAACAAATGATTTAGCTTCAAACACTTGGGATATAAGTGATATAGCGTCAAATGCAGACGAAACAAACGAGTTAGCTTCATATCCAAGCGAAACACATGGTTTAGCTTCTAATCAATCCGATGTAGAAGTTTTAGATTCAAATCCATGCGAAACAATTGATTTAGCATCAAACACTTGGGATATGAGTGATATAGCTTCAAATGCAGACGAAACAAACGAGTTAGCTTCAAATAGAAGCGAAACACATGATTTAGTTACAATTCAATGCGATGTAGAAGGTTTACCTTCAAATTCAAGCGAAACTCAGGATTTAGCTTCAAATCAATGCTATGTAGAAGGTTTAGCTCCAAATCCATGCAGCACAAATGATTCAGGTTCAGATACTTGCGATATAAGTGATGTAGCTTTAAATGCAGGGAAAACATATGAGTTAGCTTCAAATCCATGCGAAACACATGATTCAGCTGGAAATCAATGCGATGGAGAATGTTAGGCTTCAAATCCATGCGACAAAAATGATTTACCTTCAGATACTTGCGATATAAGTGATATAGCTTCAAATGCAGATTAAACAAACGAGTTAGCTTCATATACAAGCGAAACACGCGATTTAGCTTCAAATCAATGCGATGTAGAAGGTTTAGCTTCAAATCAATGCGACACAAATGATTTTTCTCCAAATACTTGCCATACAAGTGATATAGCTTCAAATGCATGCGAAAGACAAGATTTAGGTTCAAATTCATGCAAAACACATGGTTTAGCTTCACATCCATGCGAAACACATAATTAAGCTGCAAATCAATGCTATGTAGAAGGTTTAGCTTCTAATTCATGCGCAACTCATGATTTAGCTACAAATAAATACCAACTAGATGTCCTAGCTTCAAATCCATGCGAAACAAATTATTTAGCTTCAGATACTTGCGATATAAGTGATATAGCTTCAAATGCAGGCGAAACAAACGAAATAGCTTCAAATCCAAACGAAACACATGCTTTAGCTTGAAATCAACGCGAAGTAGAAGGCTTGGCTTCAAATCCATGCGAAACAAATAGTTTGGCTTCAAATACTTGCGATATACATGAATCAGCTTTAACTGCATGCGAAACAAACGAGTTAGCATCAAATCCATGCAAAACACATGATTTAGTTTCAAATCAAAGCGATGTAGAAGGTATAGCTTCAAATCCCACCGAAACACATGATTTAGCTGCAAATCAATGCGATGTAGAAGGTTTAGCTTCAAATCCAAGCGAAACACATGATTTAGCATCAGATACTTGCGATATAACTGAAATAGATTCAAATGCAGGGGAAACAAACGAGTTAGCATCAAATCCATGCAAAACACATGATTTAGCTTCAAATCAAAGCGATGTAGAAGGTATAGCTTCAAATCCAAGCGAAACACATGACTTAGCTTCAAATCAATGCGATGTAGAAGGTTTAGCTTCAAATCCATGCGAAACAAATGATTTAGCTTCAAACACTTGTGATATAAATGATATAGCTGCAAATGCAGACGGATCAAACGGGATAGCTTCAAAATCCATGCGATACATATCATTTAGCTTCAAATCGATACGATGTAGATGGTTTAGCTACAAATCCATGCGAAACAAATGATTTAGATTCAAATCAATGCGATGTAGAAGGTATAGCTTCATATCCAAGCGAAACACATGATTTAGCATCAGATACTTGCGATATAACTGAAATAGATTCAAATGCAGGGGAAACAAACGAGTTAGCATCAAATCCATGCAAAACACATGATTTAGCTTCAAATCAAAGCGATGTAGAAGGTATAGCTTCAAACCCAAGCGAAACACATGATTTAGCTTCAAATCAATGCGATGTAGAAGGTTTAGCTTCAAATCCATGCGAAACAAATGATTTACTTTCAAATACTTGCGGTATAAATGAAACAGCTTCAAATGCAGGCGAAAGAAACGAGTTAGCTTCAAATCCATGCGAAACACATGATTTAGCTTCAAATCCATGCAAAACACATGATTTAACTTTAAATCAATGCGAGGTAGAAGATTTAGCTTCAAATCCATGCGAAACAAATGATTTAGGTTCAGATGATTACGATATAAGTGATGTAGCATCAAATGCAGACGAATCAAACGAGTTAGCTTCAAAATCCGTGCGGTACACATCATTTACCTTTAAATCCATGCGAAGTAGAAGGCTTAGCTTCAAATCCATGCGAAACAATTGATTTAGCATCAAACACTTGGGATATGAGTGATATAGCTTCAAATGCAGACGAAACAAACGAGTTAGCTTCAAATAGAAGCGAAACACATGATTTAGTTACAATTCAATGCGATGTAGAAGGTTTAGCTTCAAATTCAAGCGAAACTCATGATTTAGCTTCAAATCAATGCTATGTGGAAGGTTTAGCTCCAAATCCATGCGGCACAAATGATTGAGCTTCAAACACTTGCGATATAAGTGATGTAGCTTTAAATGCAGGGAAAACATATGAGTTAGCTTCAAATCCATGCAAAACACATGATTGAGCTGCAAATCAATGCGATGCAGAAGGTTTAGCTTCAAATCCATGCGAAACAAATGATTGAGCTTCAAACACTTGGGTTATCGGTGATATAGCTTCAGCTGCATGCGAAACAAACGAGTTAGCTTCAAATTCATGCGAAACACATGATTCAGCTGGAAATCAATGCGATAGAGAATGTTAGGCTTCAAATCCATGCGACACAAATGATTTACCTTCAGATACTTGCGATATAAGTGATATAGCTTCAAATGCAGATTAAACAAACGAGTTAGCTTCATATACAAGCGAAACACGCGATTTAGCTTCAAATCAATGCGATGTAGAAGGTTTAGCTTCAAATCCAGGCGTCACAAATGATATAGTTTCAGATTCTTGCGATATAAGTGATGTAGCTTCAAATGCAGGGGAAACAAACGAGTTAGCTTCAAATCCATGCAAAACACATGATTAAGTTTCTAATCAATGCGATGTAGAAGGATCAGCTGCTACTGAATGCGACACAAATGATTTAGCTTCATATACTTGCGATATAAGTGATATAGCTTCAAATGCAGATTAAACAAACGAGTTAGCTTCATATCCAAGCGAAACACACTATTTAGCTTCAAATCAATGCGATGTAGAAGGTTTAGCTTCAAATCCATGCGACACAAATGATTTAGCTTCAGATACTTGCGATATAAGTGATGTCGCTTCAAATGCAGGGAAAACATACGAGTTAGCTTCAAATCCATGCAAAACACATGATTTTCCTTCAAATACTTGCGGTATAAGTGATATAGCTTCAATTGCAGACGAAACAAACGCGTTAGCTTCAAATCCATGCGAAACAAAATGATTTAGGTTCAGATATATGCGATACAAATGTTATAGCTTCAAATGCAGACGAAACAAACGAGTTAGCTTCAAATCCATGCAAAACACATGATTTAGCTACAAATCAATTCGAAGTAGAAGGATTAACATCAAATCCATACGAAACAAATGGTTTAGCTACAAATACTTGTGATATACGTTATTTAGATTCATCAGCTTGCGCAACCTACGAGATTCGCTTCAAATCCATGCGAAACACATGATTTAGCAGCAAATCAATACGATGTAGAAGGTTTAGCTTCAACTCCATGCGAAACACATGATTTAGCTTCAAATCAATGCGATGTAGAAGGTTTAACTCCAAATCAATGCGGTGTAGAAGGTTTAACTTCAAATCCATGCGAAACCAATGATTTTGATTCAGATACTTGCGATACAAGTGATATAGCTTCAAAAGCATACGAAACAAACGAGATAGCTTCAAATCCAAGAGAATCACATGATTTAGATTCAAATCAATGCGATTTAGCAGCTTTAGCTTCAAATCCATGCGGAACAAATGATTTAGCTTTAAACACTTGGAATATAAGTGATATAGCGTCAAATGCAGACGAAACAAACGAGTTAGCTTCATATCCAAGCGAAACACATGGTTTAGCTTCTAATCAATCCGATGTAGAAGTTTTAGATTCAAATCCATGCGAAACAATTGATTTAGCATCAAACACTTGGGATATGAGTGATATAGCTTCAAATGCAGACGAAACAAACGAGTTAGCTTCAAATAGAAGCGAAACACATGATTTAGTTACAATTCAATGCGATGTAGAAGGTTTAGCTTCAAATTCAAGCGAAACTCAGGATTTAGCTTCAAATCAATGCTATGTAGAAGGTTTAGCTCCAAATCCATGCAGCACAAATGATTCAGGTTCAGATACTTGCGATATAAGTGATGTAGCTTTAAATGCAGGGAAAACATACGAGTTAGCTTCAAATCCATGCGAAACACATGATTCAGCTGGAAATCAATGCGATGGAGAATGTTAGGCTTCAAATCCATGCGACAAAAATGATTTACCTTCAGATACTTGCGATATAAGTGATATAGCTTCAAATGCAGATTAAACAAACGAGTTAGCTTCATATACAAGCGAAACACGCGATTAAGCTTCAAATCAATGCGATGTAGAAGGTTTAGCTTCAAATCAATGCGACACAAATGATTTTTCTCCAAATACTTGCCATACAAGTGATATAGCTTCAAATGCATGCGAAAGACAAGATTTAGGTTCAAATTCATGCAAAACACATGGTTTAGCTTCATAACCATGCGAAACACACGATTTAGCTTCAAATAAATGCGATGTAGAAGGATTAGCTTCAAATCCATCCGAAACAAATGATTTAGTTTCAAATCAATGCGAAGTAGATGGCTTAGCTTCAAATCCATGCGAAACAAATGTTTTTTCTTCAAATACTTGGGATATAAGTGATATATCTTCAAATGCAGACGAAACAAACGATTTAGCTTCCAATCCAAGCGAATTACATGATTTATCTTCAAATCAATGCGATGTAGAAAGTTTAACTTCAAATCCATGCGAAGCAAATTATTTAGCTTCAGATACTAGCGATATAAGTGTTATAGCTTCAAATGCAGATGAAACTAACGAGTTAGCTTCAAATCCATACGAAACACATGATTAAGCTTCAGATCAATGCTATGTAGAAGGTTTAGCTTCAAATCCTTGCGACACAAATGATTTAGCTTCAGTTACTTGCGATATAAGTGATGCAGCTGCAAATGCAGATGAAATAAACGAGTCAGCTTCCAATCCAAGCGAAACACATGATTTAGCTTCAAATCAATGCCATGTAGAAGGTTTAGCTTGAAATCCATGCGAAACAAACGATTTATCTTCAAACACTTGGGATATAAGTGATATATCTTCAAATGCAGACGAAACAAACGATTTTGCTTCCAATCCGAGCGAATTACATGATTTAGCTTCAAATCAATGCGATGTAGAAAGTTTAGCTTCAAATCCATGCGAAGCAAATTATTTAGCTTCAGATACTAGCGATATAAGTTTTATAGCTTCAAATGCAGATGAAACTAACGAGTTAGCTTCAAATCCATACGAAACACTTGATTAAGCTTCAAATCAATGCTATGTAGAACGTTTAGCTTCAAATCCTTGCGACACAAATGATTTAGCTTCAGACACTTGCGATGTAAGTGATACAGCTTCAAATGCAGACGAAACTAACGAGTTAGCTTGAAATCCATGCGAAACTCGTGATTTTGCTGCAAAGCAATGCTATGTAGAAGGTTTAGCTTCAAATCCATGAGACACAAATGATTTAGCTTCAAACACTTGGGATATAAGTGATATAGCTTCAAATGCAGACGAAACCAACGAGTTAGCTTCCAATCCAAGCGAATCACATGATTTAGCTTCAAATCAATGCGATGTAGAAGGTTTAGTTTCAAATCCATGCGACACAAATGATTTAGCTTCAAACACTTGGGATTTAAGTGATATAGCTTCAAATGCAGACGGAAACAAACGAGTTAGCTTCATATCCAAGCGAAACACATGATTTAGCTGCAAATCAATGTTATGTAGAAGGTTTAGCTTCAAATCCATGTGACACTAATGATTTAGCTTCAGATACTTGGGATATAAGTGATATAGCTTCAAATGCAGACGGAAACAAACGAGTTAGCTTCCAATCCAAGCGAATCACATGATTTAGCTTCAAATCAATGCGATGTAGAAGGTTCAGTTTCAAATCCATGCGACACAAATGATTTAGCTTCAGATACTTGCGATGTAAGTGATACAGCTTCAAATGCAGACGAAACTAACGAGTTAGCTTTAAATCCATGCGAATTATTAAGGCTTTGCTTCAAATCTATGCGAAACACATGATTTAGCTGCAAATAAATGCGATGTAGAAGGTTCAGCTTGAAATCCATGCGAAACAAATGATTTAGCTTCAGATACTAGCGATATAAGTGATATAGCTTCAAATGCAGACGAAACTAACGAGTTAGCTCCAAATCCAAGCGAAACACATGATTTAGCTGCAATTCAATGCTATGTAGAAGGTTTAGTTTCAAATCCATGAGACACAAATGATTTAGCTTCAGATACTTGGGATATAAGTGATATATCTTCAAATGCAGACGAAACAAACGATTTAACTTCCAATCCAAGCGAATTACCTGATTTAGCTTCAAATCAAAGCGATGTAGAAAGTTTAGCTTCTAATCCATGCGAAACAAATTATTTAGCTTCAGATACAAGCGATATAAGTGTTATAGCTTCAAATGCAGACGTAATAAACGAGTTAGCTCCAAATCCATGCGAAACACATGATTAACTTCAAATCAATGCGATGTAGAAAGATTAGCTTCAAATCCATGCGAAGCAAATGATTGAGCTTCAAACACTTGGGGTAATGTGATATAGCTTCAAATGCAGACGAAACAAACGAGTTAGCTTCAAATCCACGCGAAACACACAATTTAGCTGCAAATCAATGCTATGTAGAAGGTTTAGCTTCAAATCCATGCGAAACAAATGATTTATCTTCAAACACTTGGGATATAAGTGATATATCTTCAAATGCAGACGAAACAAACTATTTAGCTTCCAATCCAAGCGAATTACATGATTTAGCTTCAAATCAATGCGATGTAGAAAGTTTAGTTTCAAATCCATGCGAAGCAAATTATTTAGCTTCAGATACTAGCGATATAAGTGTTATAGCTTCAAATGCAGATGAAACTAACGATTTAGCTTCCAATCCGAGCGAATTACATGATTTAGCTTCAAATCAATGCGATGCAGAAAGTTTAGCTTCAAATCCATGCGAAGCAAATTATTTAGCTTCAGATACTAGCGATATAAGTGTTATAGCTTCAAATGCAGATGAAACTAACGAGTTAGCTCCCAATCCAAGCGAAACACATGATTTAGCTGCAAGTTAATGCTATGTAGAAGGTTTAGCTTCAAATCCATGAGACACAAATGATTTAGCTTCAAACACTTGGGATATAAGTGATATAGCTTCAAATGCAGACGAAACCAACGAGTTAGCTTCCAATCCAAGCGAATCACATGATTTAGCTTCAAATCAATGCGATGTAGAAGGTTTAGTTTCAAATCCATGCGACACAAATGATTTAGCTTCAAACACTTGGGATTTAAGTGATATAGCTTCAAATGCAGACGGAAACAAACGAGTTAGCTTCATATCCAAGCGAAACACATGATTTAGCTGCAAATCAATGCTATGTAGAAGGTTTAGCTTCAAATCCATGTGACACTAATGATTTAGCTTCAGATACTTGGGATATAAGTGATATAGCTTCAAATGCAGACGGAAACAAACGAGTTAGCTTCCAATCCAAGCGAATCACATGATTTAGCTTCAAATCAATGCGATGTAGAAGGTTCAGTTTCAAATCCATGCGACACAAATGATTTAGCTTCAGATACTTGCGATGTAAGTGATACAGCTTCAAATGCAGACGAAACTAACGAGTTAGCTTTAAATCCATGCGAATTATTAAGGCTTTGCTTCAAATCTATGCGTAACACATGATTTAGCTGCAAATAAATGCGATGTAGAAGGTTCAGCTTGAAATCCATGCGAAACAAATGATTTAGCTTCAGATACTAGCGATGTAAGTGATACAGATTCAAATGCAGACGAAACTAACGAGTTAGCTTTAAATCCATGCGAATTATTAAGGCTTTGCTTCAAATCTATGCATAACACATGATTTAGCTGCAAATAAATGCGATGTAGAAGGTTCAGCTTGAAATCCACGCGAAACAAATGATTTAGCTTCAGATACTAGCGATATAAGTGATATAGCTTCAAATGCAGACGAAACAAACGAGTTAGCTTGAAATCCATGCGAAACTCGTGATTTTGCTGCAAAGCAATGCTATGTAAAAGGTTTAGCTACAAATCCATGAGACACAAATGATTTAGCTTCAAACACTTGGGATATAAGTGATATAGCTTCAAATGCAGACGGAAACAAACGAGTTAGTTTCATATCCAAGCGAAACACATGATTTAGCTTCAAATCAATGCTATGTAGAAGGTTTAGATTCAAATCCTTGCGACACAAATGATTTAGCTTCAGATACTTGCGATGTAAGTGATACAGCTTCAAATGCAGACGAAACTAACGAGTTAGCTTCAAATCCATGCGAATTATTAAGGCTTTGCTTCAAATCTATGCGAAACACATGATTTAGCTGCAAATCAATGCGATGTAGAAGGTTCAGCTTGAAATCCATGCGAAACATATGATTTAGCTTCAGATACTAGCGATATAAGTGATATAGCTTCAAATGCAGACGAAACTAACGAGTTAGCTCCAAATCCAAGCGAAACACATGATTTAGCTGCAAGTCAATGCTATGTAGAAGGTTTAGTTTCAAATCCATGAGACACAAATGATTTAGCTTCACATACTTGCGATATAAGTGATACAGCTACAAATGCAGACAAAATAAACGAGTTAGCTCCAAATCCATGCGAAACACATGATTTAGCTTCAAATCAATGGGATGTAGAAGGATTAGCTTCAAATCCATGCGAAGCGAATGATTGAGCTTGAAACACTTGGGATATATGTGATATAGCTTCAAAGGCAGACGAAACAAACGAGTTAGCTTGAAATCCATGCGAAACTCGTGATTTTGCTGCAAAGCAATGCTATGTAAAAGGTTTAGCTTCAAATCCATCAGACACAAATGATTTAGCTTCAAACACTTGGGATATAAGTGATATAGCTTCAAATGCAGACGAAACTAACGAGTTAGCTCCAAATCCAAGCGAAACACATGATTTAGCTGCAAGTCAATGCTATGTAGAAGGTTTAGTTTCAAATCCATGAGACACAAATGATTTAGCTTCAGATACTTGCGATATAAGTGATACAGCTACAAATGCAGACAAAATAAACGAGTTAGCTCCAAATCCATGCGAAACACATGATTTAGCTTCAAATCATTGCGATGTAGAAGGATTAGCTTCAAATCCATGCGAAGCAAATGATTTATCTTCGAACACTTGGGATATAAGTGATATAGCTTCAAATGTAGACGAAACCATCGAGTTAGCTTCCAATCCAAGCGAATCACATGATTTAGCTACAAATCAATGCCATGTAGAAGGTTTAGCTTGAAATCCATGCGAAACAAACGATTTATCTTCAAACACTTGGGATATAAGTGATATATCTTCAAATGCAGACGAAACAAACGATTTAGCTTCCAATCCGAGCGAATTACATGATTTAGCTTCAAATCAATGGGATGTAGAAAGTTTAGCTTCAAATCCATGCGAAGCAAATTATTTAGCTTCAGATACTAGCGATATAAGTTTTATAGCTTCAAATGCAGATGAAACTAACGAGTTAGCTTCAAATCCATACGAAACACTTGATTAAGCTTCAAATCAATGCTATGTAGAAGGTTTAGCTTCAAATCCTTGCGACACAAATGATTTAGCTTCAGACACTTGCGATGTAAGTGATACAGCTTCAAATGCAGACGAAACTAACGAGTTAGCTTGAAATCCATGCGAAACTCGTGATTTTGCTGCAAAGCAATGCTATGTAAAAGGTTTAGCTACAAATCCATGAGACACAAATGATTTAGCTTCAACCACTTGGGATATAAGTGATATAGCTTCAAATGCAGACGAAACCAACGAGTTAGCTTCCAATCCAAGCGAATCACATGATTTAGCTTCAAATCAATGCGATGTAGAAGGTTTAGTTTCAAATCCATGCGACACAAATGATTTAGCTTCAAACACTTGGGATATAAGTGATATAGCTTCAAATGCAGACGGAAACAAACGAGTTAGTTTCATATCCAAGCGAAACACATGATTTAGCTTCAAATCAATGCTATGTAGAAGGTTTAGCTTCAAATCCTTGCGACACAAATGATTTAGCTTCAGATACTTGCGATGTAAGTGATACAGCTTCAAATGCAGACGAAACTAACGAGTTAGCTTCAAATCCATGCGAATTATTAAGGCTTTGCTTCAAATCTATGCGAAACACATGATTTAGCTGCAAATCATTGCGATGTAGAAGGATTAGCTTCAGATCCATGCGAAGCAAATGATTTATCTTCAAACACTTGGGATATAAGTGATATATCTTCAAATGCAGACGAAACAAACCAGGCGAATTACATGATTTAGCTTCAAATCAATGCGATGTAGAAAGTTTAGCTTCAAATCCATGCGAAGCAAATTATTTAGCTTCAGATACTAGCGATATAAGTGTTATAGCTTCAAATGCAGATGAAACTAACGAGTTAGCTTCAAATCCATACGAAACACATGATTAAGCTTCAGATGAATGCTATGTAGAAGGTTTAGCTTCGAATCCTTGCGACACAAATGATTTAGCTTCAGATACTTGGGATATAAGTGATATAGCTTCAAATGCAGACGGAAACAAACGAGTTAGCTTCATATCCAAGCGAAGCACATGATTTAGCTGCAAATCAATGCTATGTAGAAGGTTTAGCTTCAAATCCATGAGACACTAATGATTTAGCTTCAGATACTTGGGATATATGTGATATAGCTTCAAATGCAGACGAAACCAACGAGTTAGCTTCCAATCCAAGCGAATCACATGATTTAGCTTCAAATCAATGCGATGTAGAAGGATTAGCTTCAAATCCATGCGAAGCAAATGATTGAGCTTGAAACACTTGGGATATATGTGATATAGCTTCAAAGGCAGACGAAACAAACGAGTTAGCTCCACATCCATGCGAAACACATGATTTAGCTTCAAATCATTGCGATGTAGAAGGATTAGCTTCAAATCCATGCGAAGCAAATGATTTATCTTCGAACACTTGGGATATAAGTGATATATCTTCAAATGCAGACGAAACAAACGATTTAGCTTCCAATCCAAGCGAATTACATGATTTAGCTTCAAATCAATGCGATGTAGAAAGTTTAGCTTCAAATCCATGCGAAGCAAATTATTTAGCTTCAGATACTAGCGATATAAGTGTTATAGCTGCAAATGCAGATGAAACTAACGAGTTAGCTTCAAATCCATACGAAACACATGATTAAGCTTCAGATCAATGCTATGTAGAAGGTTTAGCTTCAAATCCTTGCGACACAATTGATTTAGCTTCAGATACTTGCGATATAAGTGATACAGCTGCAAATGCAGATGAAATAAACGAGTTAGCTTCCAATCCAAGCGAAACACATGATTTAGCTTTAAATCAATGCGATGTAGAAGGTTTAGCTTCAAATCCATGCGAAGCAAATGATTTAGCTTCAAACACTTGGGATATAAGTGATATAGCTTCAAATGTAGACGAAACCATCGAGTTAGCTTCAAATCCAAGCGAATCACATGATTTAGCTTCAAATCAATGCCATGTAGAGGGTTTAGCTTGAAATCCATGCGAGACAAATGATTTATCTTCAAACACTTGGGATATAAGTGATATATCTTCAAATGCAGACGAAACAAACGATTTAACTTCCAATCCGAGCGAATTACATGATTTAGCTTCAAATCAATGCGATGTAGAAAGTTTAGCTTCAAATCCATGCGAAGCAAATTATTTAGCTTCAGATACTAGCGATATAAGTTTTATAGCTTCAAATGCAGATGAAACTAACGAGTTAGCTTCAAATCCATACGAAACACTTGACTAAGCTTCAAATCAATGCTATGTAGAAGGTTTAGCTTCAAATCCTTGCGACACAAATGATTTAGCTTCAGACACATGCGATGTAAGTGATACAGCTTCAAATGCAGACGAAACTAACGAGTTAGCTTCAAATCCATGCGAATTATTAAGGCTTTGCTTCAAATCTATGCGAAACACATGATTTAGCTGCAAATCAATGCGATGTAGAAGGTTAAGCTTGAAATCCATGCGAAACAAATGATTTAGCTTCAGATACTAGTGAAATAAGTGATATAGCTTCAAATGCAGACGAAACTAACGAGTTAGCTCAAAATCCAAGCGAGACACATGATTTAGCTGCAGGTCAATGCTATGTAGAAGGTTTAGTTTCAAGTCCATGAGACAAAAATGATTTAGCTTCAGATACTTGCGATATAAGTGATACAGCTACAAATGCAGACAAAATAAACGAGTTAGCTCCAAATCCATGCGAAACACATGATTTAGCTTCAAATCAATGGGATGTAGAAGGATTAGCTTCAAATCCATGCGAAGCGAATGATTGAGCTTGAAACACTTGGGATATATGTGATATAGCTTCAAAGGCAGACGAAACAAACGAGTTAGCTTGAAATCCATGCGAAACTCGTGATTTTGCTGCAAAGCAATGCTATGTAAAAGGTTTAGCTTCAAATCCATCAGACACAAATGATTTAGCTTCACACACTTGGGATATAAGTGATATAGCTTCAAATGCAGACGAAACTAACGAGTTAGCTCCAAATCCAAGCGAAACACATGATTTAGCTGCAAGTCAATGCTATGTAGAAGGTTTAGTTTCAAATCCATGAGACACAAATGATTTATCTTCAGATACTTGCGATATAAGTGATACAGCTACAAATGCAGACAAAATAAACGAGTTAGCTCCAAATCCATGCGAAACACATGATTTAGCTTCAAATCATTGCGATGTAGAAGGGTTAGCTTCAAATCCATGCGAAGCAAATGATTTATCTTCGAACACTTGGGATATAAGTGATATATCTTCAAATGCAGACGAAACAAACGATTTAGCTTCCAATCCAAGCGAATTACATGATTTAGCTTCAAATCAATGCGATGTAGAAAGTTTAGCTTCAAATCCATGCGAAGCAAATTATTTAGCTTCAGATACTAGCGATATAAGTGTTATAGCTTCAAATGCAGATGAAACTAACGAGTTAGCTTCAAATCCATACGAAACACATGATTAAGCTTCAGATCAATGCTATGTAGAAGGTTTAGCTTCAAATCCTTGCGACACAAATGATTTAGCTTCAGATACTTGCGATATAAGTGATACAGCTGCAAATGCAGATGAAATAAACGAGTTAGCTTCCAATCCAAGCGAAACACATGATTTAGCTTTAAATCAATGCGATGTAGAAGGTTTAGCTTCAAATCCATGCGAAGCAAATGATTTAGCTTCAAACACTTGGGATATAAGTGATATAGCTTCACATGTAGACGAAACCATCGAGTTAGCTTCCAATCCAAGCGAATCACATGATTTAGCTTCAAATCAATGCCATGTAGAAGGTTTAGCTTGAAATCCATGCGAGACAAATGATTTATCTTCAAACACTTGGGATATAAGTGATATATCTTCAAATGCAGACGAAACAAACGATTTAACTTCCAATCCGAGCGAATTACATGATTTAGCTTCAAATCAATGCGATGTAGAAAGTTTAGCTTCAAATCCATGCGAAGCAAATTATTTAGCTTCAGATACTAGCGATATAAGTTTTATAGCTTCAAATGCAGATGAAACTAACGAGTTAGCTTCAAATCCATACGAAACACTTGACTAAGCTTCAAATCAATGCTATGTAGAAGGTTTAGCTTCAAATCCTTGCGACACAAATGATTTAGCTTCAGACACATGCGATGTAAGTGATACAGCTTCAAATGCAGACGAAACTAACGAGTTAGCTTCAAATCCATGCGAATTATTAAGGCTTTGCTTCAAATCTATGCGAAACACATGATTTAGATGCAAATCAATGCGATGTAGAAGGTTCAGCTTGAAATTCATACGAAACAAATGATTTAGCTTCAGATACTAGCGAAATAAGTGATATAGCTTCAAATGCAGACGAAACTAACGAGTTAGCTCAAAATCCAAGAGAGACACATGATTTAGCTGCAGGTCAATGCTATGTAGAAGGTTTAGTTTCAAATCCATGAGACAAAAATGATTTAGCTTCAGATACTTGCGATATAAGTGATACAGCTACAAATGCAGACAAAATAAACGAGTTAGCTCCAAATCCATGCGAAACACATGATTTAGCTTCAAATCAATGGGATGTAGAAGGATTAGCTTCAAATCCATGCGAAGCGAATGATTGAGCTTGGAACACTTGGGATATATGTGATATAGCTTCAAAGGCAGACGAAACAAACGAGTTAGCTCCCAATCCAAGCGAAACACATGATTTAGCTTCAAATCAATGCGATGTAGAAAGTTTAGTTTCAAATCCATGCGAAGCAAATTATTTAGCTTCAGATACTAGCGATATAAGTGTTATAGCTTCAAATGCAGATGAAACTAACGATTTAGCTTCCAATCCGAGCGAATTACATGATTTAGCTGCAAATCAATGCGATGTAGAAGGTTCAGCTTGAAATCCATGCGAAACAAATGATTTAGCTTCAGATACTAGCGATATAAGTGATATAGCTTCAAATGCAGACGAAACTAACGAGTTAGCTCCCAATCCAAGCGAAACACATGATTTAGCTGCAAGTCAATGCTATGTAGAAGGTTTAGTTTCAAATCCATGAGACACAAATGATTTAGCTTCAGATACTTGCGATATAAGTGATACAGCTATAAACGCAGCCAAAATAAACGAGTTAGCTCCAAATCCATGCGAAACACATGATTTAGCTTCAAATCAATGGGATGTAGAAGGATTAGCTTCAAATCCATGCGAAGCAAATGATTGAGCTTGAAAAACTTGGGATATATGTGATATAGCTTCAAAGGCAGACGAAACAAACGAGTTAGCTTGAAATCCATGCGAAACTCGTGATTTTGCTGCAAAGCAATGCTATGTAGAAGGTTTAGCTTCAAATCCATGAGACACAAATGATTTAGCTTCAAACACTTGGGATATAAGTGATATAGCTTCAAATGCAGACGAAACTAACGAGTTAGCTACAAATCCAAGCGAAACACATGATTTAGCTGCAAGTCAATGCTATGTAGAAGGTTTAGTTTCAAATCCATGAGACACAAATGATTTAGCTTCAGATACTTGCGATATAAGTGATACAGCTACAAATGCAGACAAAATAAACGAGTTAGCTCCAAATCCATGCGAAACACATGATTTAGCTTCAAATCAATGGGATGTAGAAGGATTAGCTTCAAATCCATGCGAAGCGAATGATTGAGCTTGAAACACTTGGGATATATGTGATATAGCTTCAAAGGCAGACGAAACAAACGAGTTAGCTTGAAATCCATGCGAAACTCGTGATTTTGCTGCAAAGCAATGCTATGTAAAAGGTTTAGCTACAAATCCATGAGACACAAATGATTTAGCTTCAAACACTTGGGATATAAGTGATATAGCTTCAAATGCAGACGAAACCAACGAGTTAGCTTCCAATCCGAGCGAATCACATGATTAAGCTTCAAATCAATGCGATGTAGAAGGTTTAGTTTCAAATCCATGCGACACAAATGATTTAGCTTCAAACACTTGGGATATAAGTGATATAGCTTCAAATGCAGACGGAAACAAACGAGTTAGTTTCATATCCAAGCGAAACACATGATTTAGCTTCAAATCAATGCTATGTAGAAGGTTTAGATTCAAATCCTTGCGACACAAATGATTTAGCTTCAGATACTTGCGATGTAAGTGATACAGCTTCAAATGCAGACGAAACTAACGAGTTAGCTTCAAATCCATGCGAATTATTAAGGCTTTGCTTCAAATCTATGCGAAACACATGATTTAGCTGCAAATCAATGCGATGTAGAAGGTTCAGCTTGAAATCCATGCGAAACAAATGATTTAGCTTCAGATACTAGCGATATAAGTGATATAGCTTCAAATGCAGACGAAACTAACGAGTTAGCTCCAAATCCAAGCGAAACACATGATTTAGCTGCAAGTCAATGCTATGTAGAAGGTTTAGTTTCAAATCCATGAGACACAAATGATTTAGCTTCAGATACTTGCGATATAAGTGATACAGCTACAAATGCAGACAAAATAAACGAGTTAGCTCCAAATCCATGCGAAACACATGATTTAGCTTCAAATCAATGGGATGTAGAAGGATTAGCTTCAAATCCATGCGAAGCAAATGATTTATCTTCGAACACTTGGGATATAAGTGATATAGCTTCAAATGTAGACGAAACCATCGAGTTAGCTTCCAATCCAAGCGAATCACATGATTTAGCTACAAATCAATGCCATGTAGAAGGTTTAGCTTGAAATCCATGCGAAACAAACGATTTATCTTCAAACACTTGGGATATAAGTGATATATCTTCAAATGCAGACGAAACAAACGATTTAGCTTCCAATCCGAGCGAATTACATGATTTAGCTTCAAATCAATGGGATGTAGAAAGTTTAGCTTCAAATCCATGCGAAGCAAATTATTTAGCTTCAGATACTAGCGATATAAGTTTTATAGCTTCAAATGCAGATGAAACTAACGAGTTAGCTTCAAATCCATACGAAACACTTGATTAAGCTTCAAATCAATGCTATGTAGAAGGTTTAGCTTCAAATCCTTGCGACACAAATGATTTAGCTTCAGACACTTGCGATGTAAGTGATACAGCTTCAAATGCAGACGAAACTAACGAGTTAGCTTGAAATCCATGCGAAACTCGTGAGTTTGCTGCAAAGCAATGCTATGTAAAAGGTTTAGCTACAAATCCATGAGACACAAATGATTTAGCTTCAACCACTTGGGATATAAGTGATATAGCTTCAAATGCAGACGAAACCAACGAGTTAGCTTCCAATCCAAGCGAATCACATGATTTAGCTTCAAATCAATGCGATGTAGAAGGTTTAGTTTCAAATCCATGCGACACAAATGATTTAGCTTCAAACACTTGGGATATAAGTGATATAGCTTCAAATGCAGACGGAAACAAACGAGTTAGTTTCATATCCAAGCGAAACACATGATTTAGCTTCAAATCAATGCTATGTAGAAGGTTTAGCTTCAAATCCTTGCGACACAAATGATTTAGCTTCAGATACTTGCGATGTAAGTGATACAGCTTCAAATGCAGACGAAACTAACGAGTTAGCTTCAAATCCATGCGAATTATTAAGGCTTTGCTTCAAATCTATGCGAAACACATGATTTAGCTGCAAATCAATGCGATGTAGAAGGATTAGCTTCAGATCCATGCGAAGCAAATGATTTATCTTCAAACACTTGGGATATAAGTGATATATCTTCAAATGCAGACGAAACAAACCAGGCGAATTACATGATTTAGCTTCAAATCAATGCGATGTAGAAAGTTTAGCTTCAAATCCATGCGAAGCAAATTATTTAGCTTCAGATACTAGCGATATAAGTGTTATAGCTTCAAATGCAGATGAAACTAACGAGTTAGCTTCAAATCCATACGAAACACATGATTAAGCTTCAGATGAATGCTATGTAGAAGGTTTAGCTTCGAATCCTTGCGACACAAATGATTTAGCTTCAGATACTTGGGATATAAGTGATATAGCTTCAAATGCAGACGGAAACAAACGAGTTAGCTTCATATCCAAGCGAATCACATGATTTAGCTTCAAATCAATGCGATGTAGAAGGTTTAGTTTCAAATCCATGCGACACAAATGATTTAGCTTCAAACACTTGGGATATAAGTGATATAGCTTCAAATGCAGACGGAAACAAACGAGTTAGTTTCATATCCAAGCGAAACACATGATTTAGCTTCAAATCAATGCTATGTAGAAGGTTTAGATTCAAATCCTTGCGACACAAATGATTTAGCTTCAGATACTTGCGATGTAAGTGATACAGCTTCAAATGCAGACGAAACTAACGAGTTAGCTTCAAATCCATGCGAATTATTAAGGCTTTGCTTCAAATCTATGCGAAACACATGATTTAGCTGCAAATCAATGCGATGTAGAAGGTTCAGCTTGAAATCCATGCGAAACAAATGATTTAGCTTCAGATACTAGCGATATAAGTGATATAGCTTCAAATGCAGACGAAACTAACGAGTTAGCTCCAAATCCAAGCGAAACACATGATTTAGCTGCAAGTCAATGCTATGTAGAAGGTTTAGTTTCAAATCCATGAGACACAAATGATTTAGCTTCAGATACTTGCGATATAAGTGATACAGCTACAAATGCAGACAAAATAAACGAGTTAGCTCCAAATCCATGCGAAACACATGATTTAGCTTCAAATCAATGGGATGTAGAAGGATTAGCTTCAAATCCATGCGAAGCAAATGATTTATCTTCGAACACTTGGGATATAAGTGATATAGCTTCAAATGTAGACGAAACCATCGAGTTAGCTTCCAATCCAAGCGAATCACATGATTTAGCTACAAATCAATGCCATGTAGAAGGTTTAGCTTGAAATCCATGCGAAACAAACGATTTATCTTCAAACACTTGGGATATAAGTGATATATCTTCAAATGCAGACGAAACAAACGATTTAGCTTCCAATCCGAGCGAATTACATGATTTAGCTTCAAATCAATGGGATGTAGAAAGTTTAGCTTCAAATCCATGCGAAGCAAATTATTTAGCTTCAGATACTAGCGATATAAGTTTTATAGCTTCAAATGCAGATGAAACTAACGAGTTAGCTTCAAATCCATACGAAACACTTGATTAAGCTTCAAATCAATGCTATGTAGAAGGTTTAGCTTCAAATCCTTGCGACACAAATGATTTAGCTTCAGACACTTGCGATGTAAGTGATACAGCTTCAAATGCAGACGAAACTAACGAGTTAGCTTGAAATCCATGCGAAACTCGTGAGTTTGCTGCAAAGCAATGCTATGTAAAAGGTTTAGCTACAAATCCATGAGACACAAATGATTTAGCTTCAACCACTTGGGATATAAGTGATATAGCTTCAAATGCAGACGAAACCAACGAGTTAGCTTCCAATCCAAGCGAATCACATGATTTAGCTTCAAATCAATGCGATGTAGAAGGTTTAGTTTCAAATCCATGCGACACAAATGATTTAGCTTCAAACACTTGGGATATAAGTGATATAGCTTCAAATGCAGACGGAAACAAACGAGTTAGTTTCATATCCAAGCGAAACACATGATTTAGCTTCAAATCAATGCTATGTAGAAGGTTTAGCTTCAAATCCTTGCGACACAAATGATTTAGCTTCAGATACTTGCGATGTAAGTGATACAGCTTCAAATGCAGACGAAACTAACGAGTTAGCTTCAAATCCATGCGAATTATTAAGGCTTTGCTTCAAATCTATGCGAAACACATGATTTAGCTGCAAATCAATGCGATGTAGAAGGATTAGCTTCAGATCCATGCGAAGCAAATGATTTATCTTCAAACACTTGGGATATAAGTGATATATCTTCAAATGCAGACGAAACAAACCAGGCGAATTACATGATTTAGCTTCAAATCAATGCGATGTAGAAAGTTTAGCTTCAAATCCATGCGAAGCAAATTATTTAGCTTCAGATACTAGCGATATAAGTGTTATAGCTTCAAATGCAGATGAAACTAACGAGTTAGCTTCAAATCCATACGAAACACATGATTAAGCTTCAGATGAATGCTATGTAGAAGGTTTAGCTTCGAATCCTTGCGACACAAATGATTTAGCTTCAGATACTTGGGATATAAGTGATATAGCTTCAAATGCAGACGGAAACAAACGAGTTAGCTTCATATCCAAGCGAATCACATGATTTAGCTTCAAATCAATGCGATGTAGAAGGTTTAGTTTCAAATCCATGCGACACAAATGATTTAGCTTCAGATACTTGCGATATAAGTGATACAGCTACAAATGCAGACAAAATAAACGAGTTAGCTCCAAATCCATGCGAAACACATGATTTAGCTTCAAATCAATGGGATGTAGAAGGATTAGCTTCAAATCCATGCGAAGCGAATGATTGAGCTTGAAACACTTGGGATATATGTGATATAGCTTCAAAGGCAGACGAAACAAACGAGTTAGCTTGAAATCCATGCGAAACTCGTGATTTTGCTGCAAAGCAATGCTATGTAAAAGGTTTAGCTTCAAATCCATGAGACACAAATGATTTAGCTTCAAACACTTGGGATATAAGTGATATAGCTTCAAATGCAGACGAAACCAACGAGTTAGCTTCCAATCCAAGCGAATCACATGATTTAGCTTCAAATCAATGCGATGTAGAAGGTTTAGTTTCAAATCCATGCGACACAAATGATTTAGCTTCAAACACTTGGAATATAAGTGATATAGCTTCAAATGCAGACGGAAACAAACGAGTTAGTTTCATATCCAAGCAAAACACATGATTTAGCTTCAAATCAATGCTATGTAGAAGGTTTAGCTTCAAATCCTTGCGACACAAATGATTTAGCTTCAGATACTTGCGATGTAAGTGATACAGCTTCAAATGCAGACGAAACTAACGAGTTAGCTTCAAATCCATGCGAATTATTAAGGCTTTGCTTCAAATCTATGCGAAACACATGATTTAGCTGCAAATCAATGCGATGTAGAAGGTTCAGCTTGAAATCCATGCGAAACAAATGATTTAGCTTCAGATACTAGCGATATAAGTGATATAGCTTCAAATGCAGACGAAACTAACGAGTTAGCTCCAAATCCAAGCGAAACACATGATTTAGCTGCAAGTCAATGCTATGTAGAAGGTTTAGTTTCAAATCCATGAGACACAAATGATTTATCTTCAGATACTTGCGATATAAGTGATACAGCTACAAATGCAGACAAAATAAACGAGTTAGCTCCAAATCCATGCGAAACACATGATTTAGCTTCAAATCATTGCGATGTAGAAGGATTAGCTTCAAATCCATGCGAAGCAAATGATTTATCTTCGAACACTTGGGATATAAGTGATATATCTTCAAATGCAGACGAAACAAACGATTTAGCTTCCAATCCAAGCGAATTACATGATTTAGCTTCAAATCAATGCGATGTAGAAAGTTTAGCTTCAAATCCATGCGAAGCAAATTATTTAGCTTCAGATACTAGCGATATAAGTGTTATAGCTTCAAATGCAGATGAAACTAACGAGTTAGCTTCAAATCCATACGAAACACATGATTAAGCTTCAGATCAATGCTATGTAGAAGGTTTAGCTTCAAATCCTTGCGACACAAATGATTTAGCTTCAGATACTTGCGATATAAGTGATACAGCTGCAAATGCAGATGAAATAAACGAGTTAGCTTCCAATCCAAGCGAAACACATGATTTAGCTTTAAATCAATGCGATGTAGAAGGTTTAGCTTCAAATCCATGCGAAGCAAATGATTTAGCTTCAAACACTTGGGATATAAGTGATATAGCTTCACATGTAGACGAAACCATCGAGTTAGCTTCCAATCCAAGCGAATCACATGATTTAGCTTCAAATCAATGCCATGTAGAAGGTTTAGCTTGAAATCCATGCGAGACAAATGATTTATCTTCAAACACTTGGGATATAAGTGATATATCTTCAAATGCAGACGAAACAAACGATTTAACTTCCAATCCGAGCGAATTACATGATTTAGCTTCAAATCAATGCGATGTAGAAAGTTTAGCTTCAAATCCATGCGAAGCAAATTATTTAGCTTCAGATACTAGCGATATAAGTTTTATAGCTTCAAATGCAGATGAAACTAACGAGTTAGCTTCAAATCCATACGAAACACTTGACTAAGCTTCAAATCAATGCTATGTAGAAGGTTTAGCTTCAAATCCTTGCGACACAAATGATTTAGCTTCAGACTCATGCGATGTATGTGATACAGCTTCAAATGCAGACGAAACTAACGAGTTAGCTTCAAATCCATGCGAATTATTAAGGCTTTGCTTCAAATCTATGCGAAACACATGATTTAGCTGCAAATCAATGCGATGTAGAAGGTTCAGCTTGAAATCCATGCGAAACAAATGATTTAGCTTCAGATACTAGCGATATAAGTGATATAGCTTCAAATGCAGACGAAACTAACGAGTTAGCTCCAAATCCAAGCGAAACACATGATTTAGCTGCAAGTCAATGCTATGTAGAAGGTTTAGTTTCAAATCCATGAGACACAAATGATTTATCTTCAGATACTTGCGATATAAGTGATACAGCTACAAATGCAGACAAAATAAACGAGTTAGCTCCAAATCCATGCGAAACACATGATTTAGCTTCAAATCATTGCGATGTAGAAGGATTAGCTTCAAATCCATGCGAAGCAAATGATTTATCTTCGAACACTTGGGATATAAGTGATATATCTTCAAATGCAGACGAAACAAACGATTTAGCTTCCAATCCAAGCGAATTACATGATTTAGCTTCAAATCAATGCGATGTAGAAAGTTTAGCTTCAAATCCATGCGAAGCAAATTATTTAGCTTCAGATACTAGCGATATAAGTGTTATAGCTTCAAATGCAGATGAAACTAACGAGTTAGCTTCAAATCCATACGAAACACATGATTAAGCTTCAGATCAATGCTATGTAGAAGGTTTAGCTTCAAATCCTTGCGACACAAATGATTTAGCTTCAGATACTTGCGATATAAGTGATACAGCTGCAAATGCAGATGAAATAAACGAGTTAGCTTCCAATCCAAGCGAAACACATGATTTAGCTTTAAATCAATGCGATGTAGAAGGTTTAGCTTCAAATCCATGCGAAGCAAATGATTTAGCTTCAAACACTTGGGATATAAGTGATATAGCTTCACATGTAGACGAAACCATCGAGTTAGCTTCCAATCCAAGCGAATCACATGATTTAGCTTCAAATCAATGCCATGTAGAAGGTTTAGCTTGAAATCCATGCGAGACAAATGATTTATCTTCAAACACTTGGGATATAAGTGATATATCTTCAAATGCAGACGAAACAAACGATTTAGCTTCCAATCCGAGCGAATTACATGATTTAGCTTCAAATCAATGCGATGTAGAAAGTTTAGCTTCAAATCCATGAGAAGCAAATTATTTAGCTTCAGATACTAGCGATATAAGTTTTATAGCTTCAAATGCAGACGAAACTAACGAGTTAGCTCCAAATCCAAGCGAAACACATGATTTAGCTGCAAGTCAATGCTATGTAGAAGGTCTAGTTTCAAATCCATGAGACACAAATGATTTAGCTTCAGATACTTGCGATATAAGTGATACAGCTACAAATGCAGACAAAATAAACGAGTTAGCTCCAAATCCATGCGAAACACATGATTTAGCTTCATATCAATGCGATGTAGAAGGATTAGCTTCAAATCCATGCGAAGCAAATGATAGAGCTTGAAACACTTGGGATATATGTGATATAGCTTCAAAGGCAGACGAAACAAACGAGTTAGCTTGAAATCCATGCGAAACTCGTGATTTTGCTGCAAAGCAATGCTATGTAAAGGTTAAGCTTCAAATCCATGCGAAACAAATTATTTAACTTCAGATACTAGCGATATAAGTGTTATAGCTTCAAATGCAGACGAAACTAACGAGTTGGCTTCAAACCCATTCGAAACACATGATTAAGCTTCAAATCAATGCTATGTAGAAGGTTCAGCTTGAAATCTATGCGAAACAAATGATTTAGCTTCAGATACTTGCGATATAAGTGATACAGCTTCAAATGCAGACGAAACTAACGAGTTAGCTTCAAATCCATGCGAATTATTAAGGCTTTGCTTCAAATCTATGCGAAACACATGATTTAGCTGCAAATCAATGCGATGTAGAAGGTTCAGCTTGAAATTCATGCAAAACAAATGATTTATCTTCAAACACTTGGGATATAAGTGATATATCTTCAAATGCAGACGAAACAAACTATTTAACTTCCAGTCCAAGCGAATTACCTGATTTAGCTTCAAATCAATGCTATGTAGAAGGTTTAGCTACATATCCATGAGACACAAATGATTTAGCTTCAGATACTTGCGATATAAGTGATACAGCTACAAACGCAGACGAAATAAACGAGTTAGCTCCAAATCCATGCGAAACACATGATTTAGCTTCAAATCAATGCGATGTAGAAGGATTAGCTTCAAATCCATGCGAAGCAAATGATTGAGCTTCAAACTCTTGGGTTATAGGTGATATAGCTTCAACAGCATGCGAAACAAACGAGTTAGCTTCAAATCCATGCGAAACACATGATTTAGCATTAAATCAATGCGATGTAGAAGGTTTAGCTTGAAATCCATGCGAAACAAATGATTTATCTTCAAACACTTGGGATATAAGTGATATATCTTCAAATGCAGACGAAACAAACGATTTAGCTTCCAATCCAAGCGAATTACATGATTTAGCTTCAAATGAATGCGATGTAGAAAGTTTAGCTTCAAATCCATGCGAAACAAATTATTTAGCTTCAGATACTAGCGATATAAGTGTTATAGCTTCAAATGCAGACGAAACTAACGAGTCAGCTTCAAATCCATGCGAAACACATGATTAAGTTTCAAACCAATGCTATGTAGAAGGTTTAGCTTCAAATCCTTGCGACACAAATGATTTAGCTTCAGATACTTGCAATATAAGTGATACAGCTTCAAATGCAGACGAAACTAACGAGTTAGCTTCAAATCCATGCGAAACACATGATTAAGCTTCAAATCAATGCTATGAAGAAGGATTAGCTTCAAATCCTTGCGACACAAACGATTTAGCTTCAGATACTTGCGATACATGTGATATAGGCTTAAATGCAGACGAAACAATCGAGTTAGCTTCAAATCCATGCGAAACACACGATTTAGCTGCAAATCAATGCTATGTAGAAGGTTTAGCTTCAAATCCATGAGACACAATTGTTTTAGCTTCAGATACTAGCGATATAAGTGGTATAGCTACAAATGCAGACGAAACAAACGAGTTAGCTTCAAATCCATGCGAAACTCATGATTATGCTGCAAAGCAATGCTATGTAGAACGTTTAGCTCCAAATCCATGAGAGACAAATGATTTAGCTTCAAACACTTGGATTATAAGTGATATAGCTTCAAATGCAGACGAAGCAAACGAGTTAGCTTCAAAATCCATGCGAATCACACGATTTAGCTGCAAATCAATGCTATGTAGAAGGTTTAGCTTCAAATCCATGCGAAACAAATGATTTATCGTCAAACACATGGGATATAAGTGATATATCTTCAAATGCAGACGAAACAAACGATTTAGCTTCCAATCCAAGCGAATTACATGATTTAGCTTCAAATCAATGCGGTGTATAAAGTTTAGCTTCAAATCCATGCGAAGCAAATTATTTAGCTTCAGATACTAGCGATATAAGTGTTATAGCTTCAAATGCAGATGAAACTAACGAGTTAGCTTCAAATCCATACGAAACACATTATTAAGCTTCAAATCAATGCTATGTAGAAGGTTTAGCTTCAAATCCTTGCGACACAAATGATTTAGCTTCAGATACTTGCGATATAAGTGACACGGCTTCAAATGCAAATGAAATAAACGAGTCAGCTTCCAATACAAGCGAAACACATGATTTAGCATTAAATCAATGCGATGTAGAAGGTTTGCTTCAAATCCATGCGAAGCAAATGATTTAGCTTCAAACACTTGGGATATAAGTGATATAGCTTCAAATGTCGACGAAACCATCGAGTTAGCTTCCAATCTAAGCGAATCACATGATTTAGCTTCAAATCAATGCCATGTAGAAGGTTTAGCTTGAAATCCATGCGAAACAAATGATTTATTTTCAAACACTTGGGATATAAGTGATATAGCTTCAAATGCAGCTGAAACTAACGAGTTAGCTTCAAATCCATACGAAACACATGATTAAGCTTCAAATCAATGCTATGTAGAAGGTTTAGCTTCAAATCCTTGCGACACAAACGATTTAGCTTCAGATACTTGCGATATAAGTGATACAGCTTCAAATGCAGACGAAACTAACGAGTTAGCTTCAAATCCATGCGAATTATTAAGGCTTTGCTTCAAATCTATGCGAAACACATGATTTAGATACAAATCAATGCGATGTAGAAGGTTCAGCTTGAAATCCATGCGAAACAAATGATTTAGCTTCAGATACTAGCGATATAAGTGATATAGCTTCAAATGCAGACGAAACTAACGAGTTAGCTACAAATCCAAGCGAAACACATGATTTAGCTGCAAGTCAATGCTATGTAGAAGGTTTAGTTTCAAATCCATGAGACACAAATGATTTAGCTTCAGATACTTGCGATATAAGTGATACAGCTACAAATGCAGACAAAATAAACGAGTTAGCTCCAAATCCATGCGAAACACATGATTTAGCTTCAAATCAATGCGATATAGAAGGATTAGCTTCAAATCCATGCGAAGCAAATGATTGAGCTTGAAACACTTGGGATATATGTGATATAGCTTCAAAGGCAGACGAAACAAACGAGTTAGTTTCAAATCCATGCAAAACAAATGATTTAGCTTCAAACACTTGGATATAAGTGATATATCTTCAAATACAGACGAAACAAACAATTTAACTTCCAATCCAAGCGAATTACCTGATTTAGCTTCAAATCAAAGCGATGTAGAAAGTTTAGCTTCAAATCCATGCGAAACAAATTATTTAGCTTCAGATACAAGCGATATAAGTGTTATAGCTTCAAATGCAGACGAAACTATCGAGTTAGCTTCAAATCCATGCGAATTATTAAGGCTTAGCTTCCAATCCAAGCGAATCACATGATTTAGCTTCAAATCAATGCGATGTAGAAGGTTTAGTTTCAAATCCATGCAAAACAAATGATTTAGCTTCAAACACTTGGGATATAAGTGATATAGCTTCAAATGCAGACGGAAACAAACGAGCTAGCTTCATATCCAAGCGAAACACATGATTTAGCTGCAAATCAATGCTATGTAGAAGGTTTAGTTTCAAATCCATGAGACACAAATGCTTTAGCTTCAGATACTTGCGATATAAGTGATACAGCTACAAATGCAGACAAAATAAACGAGTTAGCTCCAAATCCATGCGAAACACATTATTTAGCTTCAAATCAATGCGATATAGAAGGATTAGCTTCAAATCCATGCGAAGCAAATGATTGAGCTTGAAACACTTGGGATATATGTGATATAGCTTCAAAGGCAGACGAAACAAACGAGTTAGCTTCAAATCCATGCGAATCTCATGATTTTGCTGCAAAGCAATGCTATGTAGAAGGTTTAGCTCCAAATCCATGAGACACAAATGATTTAGCTTCAAACACTTGGAATATAAGTGATATATCTTCAAATGCAGACGAAACAAACGATTTAGCTTCCAATCCAAGCGAATTACATGATTTAGCTTCAAATC
This sequence comes from Megalopta genalis, assembly GCF_051020955.1. NCBI lineage: Eukaryota > Metazoa > Arthropoda > Insecta > Hymenoptera > Halictidae > Megalopta > Megalopta genalis. Next base: position 14,747 of record NW_027477727.1, on the reverse strand, counting down.
AATGCGATGTATAAAGTTTAGCTTCAAATCCATGCGAAGCAAATTATTTAGCTTCAGATACTAGCGATATAAGTGTTATAGCTTCAAATGTAGACGAAACCATCGAGTTAGCTTCCAATCCATGCGAATCACATGATTTAGCTTCAAATCAATGCTATGTAGAAGGTTTAGCTTCAAATCCTTGCGACACAAATGATTTAGCTTCAGATACTTGCGATATAAGTGATAGAGCTTCAAATGCAGACGAAACTAACGAGTTAGCTTCAAATCCATGCGAAACACATGATTAAGCTACAAATCAATGCTATGTAGAAGGATTAGCTTCAAATCCTTGCGACACAAATGATTTAGCTTCAGATACTTGCGATATAAGTGATACAGCTGCAAATGCAGATGAAACAAACGAGTTAGCTTCCAATCAAAGCGAAACACATGATTTAGCTTTAAATCAATGCGATGTAGAAGGTTTAGCTTCAAATCCATGCGAAACAAATGATTTAGCTTCAAACACTTGGGATATAAGTGATATAGCTTCAAATGCAGACGAAACCAACGAGTTAGCTTCCAATCCAAGCGAATCACATGATTTAGCTTCAAATCAATGCGATGTAGAAGGTTTAGTTTCAAATCCATGCAAAACAAATGATTTAGCTTCAAACACTTGGGATATAAGTGATATAGCTTCAAATGCAGACGGAAACAAACGAGCTAGCTTCATATCCAAGCGAAACACATGATTTAGCTGCAAATCAATGCTATGTAGAAGGTTTAGCTTCAAATCCATGAGACACAAATGTTTTAGCTTCAGATACTAGCGATATAAGTGGTATAGCTACAAATGCAGACGAAACAAACGAGTTAGCTTCAAATCCATGCGAAACTCATGATTCTGCTGCAAAGCAATGCTATGTAGAACGTTTAGCTCCAAATCCATGAGAGACAAATGATTTAGCTTCAAACACTTGGAATATAAGTGATATAACTTCAAATGCAGACGAAGCAAACGAGTTAGCTTCAAAATCCATGCGAAACACACGATTTAGTTGCAAATCAATGCTATGTAGAAGGTTTAGCTTCAAATCCATGAGACACAAATGATTTATCTTCAGATACTTGCGATATAAGTGATACAGATTCAAATGCAGACGAAATAAACGAGTTAGCTTCCAATCCAGCGAAACACATGATTATCATTAAATCAATGCGATGTAGAAGGTTTAGCTTGAAATCCAAGCGAAACAAATGATTTATTTTCAAGCACTTGGTATATAAGTGATATATCTTCAAATGCAGACGAAACAAACGATTTAGCTTCCAATCCATGCGAAACACATGATTTAGCTTCAAATCAATGCGACGTAGCAGGATTAGCTTCAAATCCATGCGAAGCAAATGATTGAGCTTCAAACACTTGGGATACATGTGATATAGCTTCAAATGCAGACGAAACTAACGAGTTTGCTTCAAATCCATGCGAAACACATGATTAAGCTACAAATCAATGCTATGTAGAAGGATTAGCTTCAAATCCTTGCGACACAAATGATTTAGCTTCAGATACTTGCGATATAAGTGATACAGCTGCAAATGCAGATGAAACAAACGAGTTAGCTTCCAATCAAAGCGAAACACATGATTTAGCTTCAAATCAATGCGATGTAGAAGGTTTAGCTTCAAATCCATGCGAAACAAATGATTTAGCTTCAAACACTTGGGATATAAGTGATATAGCTTCAAATGCAGACGAAACCAACGAGTTAGCTTCCAATCCAAGCGAATCACATGATTTAGCTTCAAATCAATGCGATGTAGAAGGTTTAGTTTCAAATCCATGCAAAACAAATGATTTTGCTTCAAACACTTGGGATATAAGTGATATAGCTTCAAATGCAGACGAAGCAAACGAGTTAGCTTCAAAATCCATGCGAAACACACGATTTAGCTGCAAATCAATGCTATGTAGAAGGTTTAGCTTCAAATCCATGAGACACAAATGATTTATCTTCAGATACTTGCGATATAAGTGATACAGATTCAAATGCAGACGAAATAAACGAGTTAGCTTCCAATCCAGCGAAACACATGATTATCATTAAATCAATGCGACGTAGCAGGATTAGCTTCAAATCCATGCGAAGCAAATGATTGAGCTTCAAACTCTTAGGTTATATGTGATATAGCTTCAACAGCATGCGAAACAAACGAGTTAGATTCAAATCCTTGCGAAACACATGATTTTGCTTCAAATCAATTCGAAGTAGAAGGTTTAGCTTCAAATCCATGAGACACAAATGTTTTAGCTTCAGATACTAGCGATATAAGTGGTATAGCTACAAATGCAGACGAAACAACCGAGTTAGCTTCAAATCCAAGCGAATCACATGATTTAGCTTCAAGTCGATGAGACACAAATGATTTAGCTTCAGATACTTGCGATATAAGTGATACAGCTTCGATTGCAGACGAAACTATCGAGTTAGCTTCAAATCCATGCGAATTATTAAGGCTTAGCTTCAAATCTATGCGAAACACATGATTTAGCTGCAAATCAATGCGATGTAGAAGGTTCAGCTTGAAATCAATGCGAAACAAATGATTTAGCTTCAGATACTAGCGATATAAGTGATATAGCTTCAAATGCAGACGAAACTAACGAGTTAGCTTCAAATCCATGCGAAACACATGATTTAGCTTCAAATCAATGCGATGTAGCAGGATTAGCTTCAAATCCATGCGAAACAAATGATTTAGCATCAGATACTTGCGATATAAATGATATAGCTTCAAATGCAGGGGGAACAAACGAGTTAGCATCAAATCCATGCAAAACACATGATTTTGCTTCAAATCAATGCGATGTAGAAAGTTTAGCTTCAAATCCATGCGAAACAAATGATTTAGCATCAGATACTGGCGATATAACTGATATAGCTTCAAATGCAGGGGAAACAAACGAGTTAGCATCAAATCCATGCAAAACACATGATTTAGCTGCAAATGAATGCGATGTAGATGGTTTAGCTTCAAGTCCATGCGAAACAAATGATTTAGCATCAGATACTTGCGATATAACTGATGTAGCTTCAAATGCAGGGGAAAAAACGAGTTAGCATCAAAACCATGCAAAACATATGATTTAGCTGCAAATCAATGCGACGTAGAAGGTTTAGCTTCAAATCCAGGCGAAACAAATGATTTAGCATCAGATACTGGCGATATAACTGATATAGCTTCAAATACAGGGGAAACAAACGAGTTAGCATCAAATCCATGCAAAACATATGATTTAGCTGCAAATGAATGCGATGTAGATGTTTTAGCTTCAAGTCCATGCGAAACAAATGATTTAGCATCAGCTACTTGCGATATAACTGATATAGCTTCAAATGCAGGGGGAAAAACGAGTTAGCATCAAAACCATGTAAAACACATGATTTAGCTTTAAATCAATGCGATGTAGAAGGTTTAGCTTCAAATCCATTCGAAACAAATGCTTTAGCATCAAACACTTGGGGTATAAGTGATATAGCTTCAATTGCAGGCGAAACTAACGAGTTGCCTTCAAATCCAAGCGAAGCACATGATTTAGCTTCAAATCAATGCGATGTAGAAGGTTTAGCTACAAATCCATGCGAAACAAATGATTTAGCATCAAACGCTTGGGATATAAGTGATATAGCTTCAAATTCGGACGACTCAAACGAGTTAGCTTCAAAATCCATGCGACACACATCATTTAACTTTAAATCCATGCGAAGTAGAAGGCTTAGTTTCAAATTCATGCGAAACAAATGATATAGCTTCAAATCAATGCGATGTAGAAGGTTTAGCTTCAAATCCATGCGAAACAAATGATTTAGCATCAGATACTTGCGATATAAGTGATATAGCATCAAATGCAGGCTAAACGAACGAGTTGGCAAGAAATCCAAGCAAGACACATGATTTAGCTTCAAATCAATGCGATGTAGAAGGTTTAGTTTCAAATCCATGGAAAGCAAATGATTTAGCATCAGATACTTGCGATATAACTGAAATAGCTTAAAATGCAGGGGAAACAAACGAGTTTACATAAAATCCATGCAAAACACATGACTTAGTTTCAAATCGATACGATGTAGAAGGTTTAGCTTCAAATCCATGCGAAACAAATGATTTAGCTTCAAACACTTGCGATATAAGTGATATAGCATCAAATGCAGGCAAAACGAACGAGTTAGCATAAAATCCATGCAAAAAACATGATTTAGCTTCAAATCAATGCGATGTACAAGGTTTAGTTTCAAATCCATGGAAAGCAAATGATTTAGCATCAGATACTTGCGATATAACTGATATAGCTTCTAATGCAGGGGAAACAAACGAGTTAGCATCAAATCCATGCAAAACACATGATTTAGCTGCAAATCAATGCAATGTAGAAGGTTTAGCGTCAAATCCATGCGAAACAAATGATTTAGCTTCAGATACTAGCGATAGAAGTGATATAGCATCGAATGCAGGCGAATCGAACGAGTTAGCTTCAAATCCACGCGAAACACATGATTTAGCCTTAAATCCATGCGAAGTAGGAGGCATAGCTTCAAATCCATGCGAAACAAATGATTTAGCATCAGATACTTGCAATATAACTGATATAGCTTCAAATGCAGGGGAAAAAAAACGAGTTAGCATCAAATCCATGCAAAACACATGATTTAGCATCAAATCAATGCGATGTAGAAGGTTCAGCTTCAAAATCATGCGATACAAATGATTTAGCTTCAAACACTTGTGATATAAATGATATATCTGCAAATGTAGACGAATCATACGGTGTAGCTTCAAAATCCATGCGATACAAATGATTTAACATCAAACACTTATGATATAAGTGATATAGCATCAAATGCAGGCGAAACAAACGAGTTAGCTTCAAATCCAAGCGAATCACACGATAAGCTTCAAATCAATGCGATGTTGAAGGTTTAGCTTCAAATCCATGCGAAACAAATGATTTAGCTTCAGATACTAGCGATATAAGTGATATAGCATCGAATGCAGGCGAAACGAACGAGTTAGCTTCAAAACCACGCGAAACACATCATTTAGCTTTAAATCCATGCGAAATAGAAGGCTTAGCTTCAAATCCATGCGAAACAAATGATTTAGCATCAGCTACTTGCGATATAAGAGATATAGATTCAAATGCAGTCGAAACATTCGAGTTAGCTTCAAATCCATGCAAAACACATGATTTTTCTTCAAATACTTGCGACATAAGAGATATAGCATAAAATGCAGACGGTACAATCGAGTAAGCTTCAAATCCAAGCGAAAGACATAATTTAGCTTCAAATAAATGCGATGTAGAAGGTTTAGCTTCAAGTTCAAGCGAAACACACGATTTAGCTTCAAATCAATGCGATGTAGAAGGTTTAGCTTCAAATCCATGCGAAACAAACGATTTAGCATCAGATACTTGCGATATAACTGAAATAGCTTCAAATGCAGGGGGAACAAACGAGTTAGCATCAAATCCATGCAAAACACATGATTTAGCTTCAAATCAATGCGATGTAGATGGTTTAGCTTCAAATCCATGCGAAACAAATGATTTAGCTTCAAGTCAATGCGATGTAGAAGGTTTAGCTACACATCCATGCTAAACAAATGATTTAGCATCGAACACTTGGGATATAAGTGATATAGCTTCAAATGCAGACGAATCAAACGAGTTAGATTCAAAATCCATGCGTTACACATCATTTCGGTTTAAATCCATGCGAAGTAGAAGGCTGAGCTTGAAATCCATGCGAAACAAATGATTTAGGTACAGATACTTGCGATAGAAGTGATATAGCTTCAAATACAGGAGAAATAAACGAGTTAGCATCAAATCCATGCAAAACACATGATTTAGCTTCAAATAAAAGCGATGTAGAATCTTTAGCTTCAAATCCAAGCGAAACAAATGATTTAGCATCAGATACTTGCGATATAACTGAAATAGCTTCAAATGCAGGGGGAACGAACGAGTTAGCATCAAATCCATGCAAAACACATGATTTAGCTTCAAATCAAAGCGATGTGGAAGGTTGAGCTTCAAATCCATGCAAAACACATGATTTAGCTGCAAATCAATGCGATGTAGAAGGTTTAGTTTCAAATCCATGCGAAACAAATGATTTAGCATCAGATACTTGCGATATAACTGATATAGCTTCCAATGCAGTGGAAACAAACGAGTTTGCATCAAATCCATGCAAAACACATGATTTAGCTGCAAATCAATGCGATGTAGCAGGATTAGCTTCAAATCCATGCGAAGCAAATTACTTAGCTTCAGATACTAGCGATATAAGTGTTATAGCTTCAAATGCAGCTGAAACTAACGAGTTAGCTTCAAATCCATACGAAACACATGATTAAGCTTCAAATCAATGCTATGTAGAAGGTTTAGCTTCAAATCCTTGCGACACAAATGATTTAGCTTCAGATACTTGCGATATAAGTGATACAGCTTCAAATGCAGACGAAACTAACGAGTTAGCTTCAAATCCATGCGAATTATTAAGGCTTTGCTTCAAATCTATGCGAAACACATGATTTAGATACAAATCAATGCGATGTAGAAGGTTCAGCTTGAAATCCATGCGAAACAAATGATTTAGCTTCAGATACTAGCGATATAAGTGATATAGCTTCAAATGCAGACGAAACTAACGAGTTAGCTACAAATCCAAGCGAAACACATGATTTAGCTGCAAGTCAATGCTATGTAGAAGGTTTAGTTTCAAATCCATGAGACACAAATGATTTAGCTTCAGATACTTGCGATATAAGTGATACAGCTACAAATGCAGACAAAATAAACGAGTTAGCTCCAAATCCATGCGAAACACATGATTTAGCTTCAAATCAATGCGATATAGAAGGATTAGCTTCAAATCCATGCGAAGCAAATGATTGAGCTTGAAACACTTGGGATATATGTGATATAGCTTCAAAGGCAGACGAAACAAACGAGTTAGTTTCAAATCCATGCAAAACAAATGATTTAGCTTCAAACACTTGGGATATAAGTGATATATCTTCAAATACAGACGAAACAAACAATTTAACTTCCAATCCAAGCGAATTACCTGATTTAGCTTCAAATCAAAGCGATGTAGAAAGTTTAGCTTCAAATCCATGCGAAACAAATTATTTAGCTTCAGATACAAGCGATATAAGTGTTATAGCTTCAAATGCAGACGAAACTATCGAGTTAGCTTCAAATCCATGCGAATTATTAAGGCTTAGCTTCCAATCCAAGCGAATCACATGATTTAGCTTCAAATCAATGCGATGTAGAAGGTTTAGTTTCAAATCCATGCAAAACAAATGATTTAGCTTCAAACACTTGGGATATAAGTGATATAGCTTCAAATGCAGACGGAAACAAACGAGCTAGCTTCATATCCAAGCGAAACACATGATTTAGCTGCAAATCAATGCTATGTAGAAGGTTTAGTTTCAAATCCATGAGACACAAATGCTTTAGCTTCAGATACTTGCGATATAAGTGATACAGCTACAAATGCAGACAAAATAAACGAGTTAGCTCCAAATCCATGCGAAACACATGATTTAGCTTCAAATCAATGCGATATAGAAGGATTAGCTTCAAATCCATGCGAAGCAAATGATTGAGCTTGAAACACTTGGGATATATGTGATATAGCTTCAAAGGCAGACGAAACAAACGAGTTAGCTTCAAATCCATGCGAAACTCATGATTTTGCTGCAAAGCAATGCTATGTAGAAGGTTTAACTCCAAATCCATGAGACACAAATGATTTAGCTTCAAACACTTGGAATATAAGTGATATATCTTCAAATGCAGACGAAACAAACGATTTAGCTTCCAATCCAAGCGAATTACATGATTTAGCTTCAAATCAATGCGATGTATAAAGTTTAGCTTCAAATCCATGCGAAGCAAATTATTTAGCTTCAGATACTAGCGATATAAGTGTTATAGCTTCAAATGTAGACGAAACCATCGAGTTAGCTTCCAATCCATGCGAATCACATGATTTAGCTTCAAATCAATGCTATGTAGAAGGTTTAGCTTCAAATCCTTGCGACACAAATGATTTAGCTTCAGATACTTGCGATATAAGTGATAGAGCTTCAAATGCAGACGAAACTAACGAGTTAGCTTCAAATCCATGCGAAACACATGATTAAGCTACAAATCAATGCTATGTAGAAGGATTAGCTTCAAATCCTTGCGACACAAATGATTTAGCTTCAGATACTTGCGATATAAGTGATACAGCTGCAAATGCAGATGAAACAAACGAGTTAGCTTCCAATCAAAGCGAAACACATGATTTAGCTTTAAATCAATGCGATGTAGAAGGTTTAGCTTCAAATCCATGCGAAACAAATGATTTAGCTTCAAACACTTGGGATATAAGTGATATAGCTTCAAATGCAGACGAAACCAACGAGTTAGCTTCCAATCCAAGCGAATCACATGATTTAGCTTCAAATCAATGCGATGTAGAAGGTTTAGTTTCAAATCCATGCAAAACAAATGATTTAGCTTCAAACACTTGGGATATAAGTGATATAGCTTCAAATGCAGACGGAAACAAACGAGCTAGCTTCATATCCAAGCGAAACACATGATTTAGCTGCAAATCAATGCTATGTAGAAGGTTTAGCTTCAAATCCATGAGACACAAATGTTTTAGCTTCAGATACTAGCGATATAAGTGGTATAGCTACAAATGCAGACGAAACAAACGAGTTAGCTTCAAATCCATGCGAAACTCATGATTCTGCTGCAAAGCAATGCTATGTAGAACGTTTAGCTCCAAATCCATGAGAGACAAATGATTTAGCTTCAAACACTTGGAATATAAGTGATATAACTTCAAATGCAGACGAAGCAAACGAGTTAGCTTCAAATCCATGCGAAACACACGATTTAGTTGCAATCAATGCTATGTAGAAGGTTTAGCTTCAAATCCATGAGACACAAATGATTTATCTTCAGATACTTGCGATATAAGTGATACAGATTCAAATGCAGACGAAATAAACGAGTTAGCTTCCAATCCAGCGAAACACATGATTATCATTAAATCAATGCGATGTAGAAGGTTTAGCTTGAAATCCAAGCGAAACAAATGATTTATTTTCAAGCACTTGGTATATAAGTGATATATCTTCAAATGCAGACGAAACAAACGATTAGCTTCCAATCCATGCGAAACACATGATTTAGCTTCAAATCAATGCGACGTAGCAGGATTAGCTTCAAATCCATGCGAAGCAAATGATTGAGCTTCAAACACTTGGGATACATGTGATATAGCTTCAAATGCAGACGAAACTAACGAGTTTGCTTCAAATCCATGCGAAACACATGATTAAGCTACAAATCAATGCTATGTAGAAGGATTAGCTTCAAATCCTTGCGACACAAATGATTTAGCTTCAGATACTTGCGATATAAGTGATACAGCTGCAAATGCAGATGAAACAAACGAGTTAGCTTCCAATCAAGCGAACACATGATTTAGCTTCAAATCAATGCGATGTAGAAGGTTTAGCTTCAAATCCATGCGAAACAAATGATTTAGCTTCAAACACTTGGGATATAAGTGATATAGCTTCAAATGCAGACGAAACCAACGAGTTAGCTTCCAATCCAAGCGAATCACATGATTAGCTTCAAATCAATGCGATGTAGAAGGTTTAGTTTCAAATCCATGCAAAACAAATGATTTTGCTTCAAACACTTGGGATATAAGTGATATAGCTTCAAATGCAGACGAAGCAAACGAGTTAGCTTCAAAATCCATGCGAAACACACGATTTAGCTGCAAATCAATGCTATGTAGAAGGTTTAGCTTCAAATCCATGAGACACAAATGATTTATCTTCAGATACTTGCGATATAAGTGATACAGATTCAAATGCAGACGAAATAAACGAGTTAGCTTCCAATCCAGCGAAACACATGATTATCATTAAATCAATGCGACGTAGCAGGATTAGCTTCAAATCCATGCGAAGCAAATGATTGAGCTTCAAACTCTTAGGTTATATGTGATATAGCTTCAACAGCATGCGAAACAAACGAGTTAGATTCAAATCCTTGCGAACACATGATTTTGCTTCAAATCAATTCGAAGTAGAAGGTTTAGCTTCAAATCCATGAGACACAAATGTTTTAGCTTCAGATACTAGCGATATAAGTGGTATAGCTACAAATGCAGACGAAACAACCGAGTTAGCTTCAAATCCAAGCGAATCACATGATTTAGCTTCAAGTCGATGAGACCAATGATGATTTAGCTTCAGATACTTGCGATATAAGTGATACAGCTTCGATTGCAGACGAAACTATCGAGTTAGCTTCAAATCCATGCGAATTATTAAGGCTTAGCTTCAAATCTATGCGAAACACATGATTTAGCTGCAAATCAATGCGATGTAGAAGGTTCAGCTGAATCAATGCGAAACAAATGATTTAGCTTCAGATACTAGCGATATAAGTGATATAGCTTCAAATGCAGACGAAACTAACGAGTTAGCTTCAAATCCATGCGAAACACATGATTTAGCTTCAAATCAATGCGATGTAGCAGGATTAGCTCCATGCGAAACAAATGATTTAGCATCAGATCTTGCGATATAAATGATATAGCTTCAGATGCAGGGGGACAAACGAGTTAGCATCAAATCCATGCAAAACACATGATTTTGCTTCAAATCAATGCGATGTAGAAAGTTTAGCTTCAAATCCATGCGAAACAAATGATTTAGCATCAGATACTGGCGATATAACTGATATAGCTTCAAAGCAGGGGAACAAACGGTAGCATAACATCCATGCAAAACACATGATTTAGCTGCAAATGATGCGATGTAGATGGTTTAGCTTCAAGTCATGCGAAACAAATGATTTAGCATCAGATACTTGCGATATAACTGATGTAGCTTCAAATGCAGGGAAAAAACGAGTTAGCATCAAAACCATGCAAAACATATGATTTAGCTAAATCAATGCGACGTAGAAGGTTTAGCTTCAAATCCAGGCGAAACAATGATTTAGCATCAGATACTGGCGATATAACTGATATAGCTTCAAATACAGGGGAAACAAACGAGTTAGCATCAAATCCATGCAAAACATATGATTTAGCTGCAAATGAATGCGATGTAGATGTTTTAGCTTCAAGTCATGCGAAACAAGATTTAGCATCAGCTAATTGCGATATAACTGATATAGCTTCAAATGCAGGGGGAAAAACGAGTTAGCATCAAAACCATGTAAAACACATGATTTAGCTTTAAATCAATGCGATGTAGAAGGTTTAGCTTCAATCCATTCGAAAACAAATGCTTTAGCATCAAACACTTGGGGTATAAGTGATATAGCTTCAATTGCAGGCGAAACTAACGAGTTGCCTTCAAATCCAAGCGAAGCACATGATTTAGCTTCAAATCAATGCGATGTAGAAGGTTTAGCTACAAATCCATGCGAAACAAATGATTTAGCATCAACGCTTGGATATAAGTGATATAGCTTCAAATTCGGACGACTCAAACGAGTTAGCTTCAAAATCCATGCGACACACATCATTTAACTTTTAAATCCATGCGAAGTAGAAGGCTTAGTTTCAAATTCATGCGAAACAAATGATATAGCTTCAAATCAATGCGATGTAGAAGGTTTAGCTTCAAATCCATGCGAAACAAATGATTTAGCATCAGATACTTGCGATATAAGTGATATAGCATCAAATGCAGGCTAAACGAACGAGTTGGCAAGAAATCCAAGCAAGACACATGATTTAGCTTCAAATCAATGCGATGTAGAAGGTTTAGTTTCAAATCCATGGAAAGCAAATGATTTAGCATCAGATACTTGCGATATAACTGAAATAGCTTAAAATGCAGGGAAACAAACGAGTTTACATAAAATCCATGCAAAACACATGACTTAGTTTCAAATCGATACGATGTAGAAGGTTTAGCTTCAAATCCATGCGAAACAAATGATTTAGCTTCAAACACTTGCGATATAAGTGATATAGCATCAAATGCAGGCAAAACGAACGAGTTAGCATAAAATCCATGCAAAAAACATGATTAGCTTCAAATCAATGCGATGTACAAGGTTTAGTTTCAAATCCATGGAAAGCAAATGATTTAGCATCAGATACTTGCGATATAACTGATATAGCTTCTAATGCAGGGGAAACAAACGAGTTAGCATCAAATCCATGCAAAACACATGATTTAGCTGCAAATCAATGCAATGTAGAAGGTTTAGCGTCAAATCCATGCGAAACAAATGATTTAGCTTCAGATACTAGCGATAGAAGTGATATAGCATCGAATGCAGGCGAATCGAACGAGTTAGCTTCAAATCCACGCGAAACACATGATTTAGCCTTAAATCCATGCGAAGTAGGAGGCATAGCTTCAAATCCATGCGAAACAAATGATTTAGCATCAGATACTTGCAATATAACTGATATAGCTTCAAATGCAGGGGAAAAAAAACGAGTTAGCATCAAATCCATGCAAAACACATGATTTAGCATCAAATCAATGCGATGTAGAAGGTTCAGCTTCAAAATCATGCGATACAAATGATTTAGCTTCAAACACTTGTGATATAAATGATATAACTGCAAATGTAGACGAATCATACGGTGTAGCTTCAAAATCCATGCGATACAAATGATTTAACATCAAACACTTATGATATAAGTGATATAGCATCAAATGCAGGCGAAACAAACGAGTTAGCTTCAAATCCAAGCGAATCACACGATAAGCTTCAAATCAATGCGATGTTGAAGGTTTTAGCTTCAAATCCATGCGAAACAAATGATTTAGCTTCAGATACTAGCGATATAAGTGATATAGCATCGAATGCAGGCGAAACGAACGAGTTAGCTTCAAAACCACGCGAAACACATCATTTAGCTTTAAATCCATGCGAAATAGAAGGCTTAGCTTCAAATCCATGCGAAACAAATGATTTAGCATCAGCTACTTGCGATATAAGAGATATAGATTCAAATGCAGTCGAAACATTCGAGTTAGCTTCAAATCCATGCAAAACACATGATTTTTCTTCAAATACTTGCGACATAAGAGATATAGCATAAAATGCAGACGGTACAATCGAGTAAGCTTCAAATCCAAGCGAAAGACATAATTTAGCTTCAAATAAATGCGATGTAGAAGGTTTAGCTTCAAGTTCAAGCGAAACACACGATTTAGCTTCAAATCAATGCGATGTAGAAGGTTTAGCTTCAAATCCATGCGAAACAAACGATTTAGCATCAGATACTTGCGATATAACTGAAATAGCTTCAAATGCAGGGGGAACAAACGAGTTAGCATCAAATCCATGCAAAACACATGATTTAGCTTCAAATCAATGCGATGTAGATGGTTTAGCTTCAAATCCATGCGAAACAAATGATTTAGCTTCAAGTCAATGCGATGTAGAAGGTTTAGCTACACATCCATGCTAAACAAATGATTTAGCATCGAACACTTGGGATATAAGTGATATAGCTTCAAATGCAGACGAATCAAACGAGTTAGATTCAAAATCCATGCGTTACACATCATTTCGGTTTAAATCCATGCGAAGTAGAAGGCTGAGCTTGAAATCCATGCGAAACAAATGATTTAGGTACAGATACTTGCGATAGAAGTGATATAGCTTCAAATACAGGAGAAATAAACGAGTTAGCATCAAATCCATGCAAAACACACTGATTTAGCTTCAAATAAAAGCGATGTAGAATCTTTAGCTTCAAATCCAAGCGAAACAAATGATTTAGCATCAGATACTTGCGATATAACTGAAATAGCTTCAAATGCAGGGGGAACGAACGAGTTAGCATCAAATCCATGCAAAACACATGATTTAGCTTCAAATCAAAGCGATGTGGAAGGTTGAGCTTCAAATCCATGCAAAACACATGATTTAGCTGCAAATCATGCGATGTAGAAGGTTTAGTTTCAAATCCATGCGAAACAAATGATTTAGCATCAGATACTTGCGATATAACTGATATAGCTTCCAATGCAGTGGAAACAAACGAGTTTGCATCAAATCCATGCAAAACACATGATTTAGCTTCAAGTCAATGCGATGTAGAAGGTTTAGCTTCAAATCCATGCGAAACAAATGATTTAGCATCAGATACCTGCGATATAACTGAAATAGCTTCAAACGCAGGGGAAACAAACGAGTTAGCATCAAATCCATGCGAAACACAAGATTTAGGAGCAAATCAATGCGATGTAGAAGGTTTAGATTCAAATCCATGCGAAACCCAATAATTTAGCTTCAGATATTTGCGATAGAAGGGATATCGCTTCAAATGCAGACGAAAAAACGAGTTAGCTTCAAATCCATGCAAAACACATGATTTAGCTTCAAATCAATACGATGTAGCAGGATTAGCTTAAAGTCCATGTGAAGCAAATGATTTAGCATCAGATACTTGCGATATAACTGACATAGCTTCAAATGCAAGGGAAACAAACGAGTTAGCATAAAATCCATGCAAAACACACGATTTAGCTTCAAATCAATGCGATGTAGAAGGTTTAGCTTCAAATCCATGCGATGCACATGTTGTAGCTGCAAATCAATGCGATGTAGAGGGTTTAGCTTCAAATCCAAGCGAACACATGATTTAGCATCAGATACTTGCGATATAACT